>NW_024882350.1:47500-307500 GCF_019059575.1 Amphibalanus amphitrite | reverse complement strand
AATCGCACGTAAAACACATCCCATTCCATATTGACGCGTCGCTACGCATAGACAATGGATACGATAGTTCATATGCTTTGGAAAATAAACAAAACAGCAAAGATAAAAGACACAGGCGGCAGAAGGCCCGGATTTCTTTTAGCAGCTGTTTATGTATCTCAAGCTCGAGATGGTCTGATATACTTACGTTGCCGGTGGAATCTGCATGATCGCTCTGAAGACTGAGAAGATTGTCCAGCAGCTCATCCACCTGCAAAGCAAGGAGAGAAAAAGTTGAAAATGCGAACATTTCGCAACCACCCCATCCGTCTCGCGCCACCTAATAGATGTTCTTCGGACACAAAGGTGCTCCTATCTATGCAGAAACGGCGCGGCGACGGTAAAAAGCGGTCCGTGTCCTGCTTCGATTATCGGTGGCGCTCGATTGTGGGCAAACAGCGCTGCGTCTGTGGCCGTCGCGGGCTCTGCTCAGAATTCCGTTGGCGGCCGATAGGCGCTCCGCGGTCGGTGTCCTGAGCTGACCGGCCGAGGCGCGGCCAGTTACGAAACCAAGCATAGACGAGTGGGCGGCGCAGGCGAGAGGCGTGCACGGAGACAGGGCACGGCAGAGGACAGGACATCACTGCAAACACACGCCACACACACGGCCAGTGTGAGGCAGGACAGTCAGCGGCGAGTGGCAGGACAAGAGACAGAAAGGACGGCGGGAGCGTCTTAGAGCGGAGGTTCAGTTGAAGGGAGACTGAGGATGTGTGCAAGGAGCAGTAGTTCGACACATCTGTAAGCTGGATCATCCTCGACAAAGCTTACTAATAACAGGGTTGGCAATGTCTGTGGACAGTGGGTCTCTGTTAGCTTCTGGCAACGATCCATGTCGCAAGTGACTAACGTGTCACTAACAAAGGTGGTGCAAAATTAAATCAAAACAGAGGACAGCAGCACACACAAAGGAGCCAGTCGCAGCACCGCCGCTGCACAGTTCGGCGTGGAGATGTGCCTGCCAGGGACGGACGGAAGCGTCGTCGGCGTTTTGTCCCGTCCAACTTCCGAGTTGGCAGCCGTCCGCGGAGCATCGCCGTCGCCAAGACAAAACCATACAAAGGCGCGAACGGGAGCGGTACTGAGAGAAAGGGGACGTGATGGAACCCCAGCTGTCTGTATATGGAGCTAACGAGATCGGAAAGCGGCCCGCTCCGGTGGTCCGCCGGCCGGTCAGTCGGTCAGTCGAGCGCGCTCAGTCGGTCAGTCGAGCGAGTTCAGCCACTCGGTCATGACTCAGTGCTCCAGGCGTCACGCGAACTGGCCCAACATCGCCGCCGTTTCCGCCTCTCTACGGTGGTCGGCCGCGCCGCGTTCCCAACTACTGGGAAACCGAACAGTGTTCACTTGCCGTGTCTCCATGGAGCTCCCTTCCTGTACCCGGCGTTTGTCGTTGCTCGCTCGCGTCAGCCCGCATGTGAAGCGTGTCTCACACATATCCGTTTGACCTGTGTCTGTGTCTGTCTGTTGCTCCTGTCGCGTTGTGAACTCGCGAATCGCGTGACCTGAGTGGCCGCTAGCTAATTGTTTCACCCCATGACCCTCGTGTACCGATGGCTTTCCGACCGCCTGAGTCCACCCCCTCGTGTCCCCGTGTCCACCTGACCGTTTCCCCCTTTCAGTGGTGTCGACCGTGCTGATAAGAACTGGCAACAAAGTAAGTGAATGATGCATTCTTAATTCAAAGGGTCATGAAGTACATCTGTCAAACAACACTTATAGCAAAGCACTTCCATTCAATATTCATGAAAAGTGTTTGATCAAAGTCAAAGTGCCAAAACATCCACAAGAATGACTTACAATGGTTCGCGGACAAGTTTCCGACATTTGACAGCTTTGGATGGGTTTCGAGATGTCAGCTGTCTCCCATACCGCACTCTGAACGCACACTGCAGAACAAACATCTCCGCCACAGTCACTATCAGTTATCACCCTTCCCATCCTGCAGTGCTCGCGACCCTGGTGCAGACCCATGGGGTACGTTTCCAGCCCCTCGGCCGCCTGCCCGGGTGAATTTCCGCGGCTGGCCGGGTAGCGCGGTACCACAGTCGCCTCCGCCCCCCGGTCCGCCCGCCTGACACGACCCAGACGACTGAGATATGTCCGCTATTGGGTGACGCCACAGGCCCTCCGAACAGGATCGCCACAAGTACTGACGGACCAGTCCCGCTGGACGGTCAAGGCCACCAAATTCGAGCGCAGCCGCGAAACGACAGGTTGTTGGATTCCGTACCTCTGGCGCTGAGAAATCATCAAATTCCCTCTCGAAAACCGGTCAGCCAGCGAGTGTTCGACAGAGGAACGCAGGATATCTGGCGCTGGAGTGCGGGGTGCGGCGGAGAAGCGTTTCCGTCTGAGAAGCGTTTCCGTCTGACACAAGGAATCGTGAGTCAGAGGTTTCTTCCGCCGCAAACTATGAAGGAAATGGATTCGGTCAACAGTGACGGACAACCTAGTGACAGCGAGAAGTTGTCAGGGACTGGGAATAGTCATTAGACAACAAGTTGCCTTTAGTTCCCGCTGTAAATTCAGCCTTCCGTGGACGAAATGGTCGACGGTGAGATCTAGACAACTATAGAGACTTTCTCAGCCGAAAGTGACGTCATTAGTGACGGATGACGTCATCAGTGTTTCTAGTTATCGGACCTCCGGATGATGCGGCTTTCTGCAGCGGCTGTGCGCGGATAGCGGCCCGGCTGATGGCTCTGGTAACTGGCAGTGCCAGAGTCCGTAAGGAGATACTAACGTAACGGCTGAGCAGTGAGCAGAGGATGCCGAGTGCCGACCATGCTGGGTTCGAGTTCTGTCCGGAAGCATTCCAGTTATCTCGAGCGTCGCTTCGCGGGACCCTGCTGGACCAATCTGGGAGTTTCGGTTGCCTTGTGGACAGCGAACTTTGATCGGAGAGTGAGCTATCTGTAGTCTGTGCTGGAGCTTCCACTGCTTCCAACAAACATTACGTCACTGACTCAAGTGTCGTCGCTCAATGACCGAGCAGATTTAACCGGAGACCAGCCAGAGCCACACTCCAGCCTGAAATTCTTACTCACAACAAATTAGTCGGTGATCTAACAACAATCGCACGACAATGCATTGTAGATGGAAAGTTAGCGTCAGTTTGCCCAAGTCATCGCAGCAGTGCATAGTCTGTCTCAGGCTAAACAGCCCGTAACAAGTAGATTATCAATGCATTGCTTGCAAGCAGTGGATAAATAAAATCATTAAACCAACAACGTTGCAAAAATGCACCATCACGGCCCAACCGGTTGCACATCGAGCCGCGATGCGCGCCGGTTTTATAATTATTATACTCTGCCCCATTTTACCGCCTAGCAACTACTCCTTGTCTTCCAGGCACATGCCTGAATGACGGACGTGCCTGAACACCGCCTATAAACAGGAGGCCGGCGCTGCCCAGACTTATCTCAGTTGGACAGTGGGACGACAAACAGTCGTTTGTAGCCAGGACACAGGCAGCAGGACAGAGGACAATGGGCAGTGGGACAATGAATGGACAGCGGATATAGCGGGACAACGGACAGCGGACAGCGAGGCAGCGGGACAGCGGGGCAGCGGACAGCGAGACGGTGGGACAGTGGGACAGCGGACAGCGAGGCAGTGGGACAGCAGGACAGCGGACAGCGTGGCAGTGGGACATGAAACAGCGAATAGCGACAGGGGATAGCGAAGAGCGGTTGCAGTGGATGGGGAAGAGCGGAGAGTCGACGCAATGAATCCCGACGCTGAATGAATCAAACCTGCTTGGGTCTGTTTGAGGGCGGAGGACAGGGCTGAGTTGGGGTTTGGCCGCCGCACTGTTACACCACGCGTGACGCAGGAACGCGGCCTGAAAGACCTCCGGAAGTCTGTGTAGTGCCGAGGGAAGACAATGCAAGTGGTGACAGCTCTGCATGGACCACGGCGGAACCAAGGTCAGCACATAGCAAGTCATCCAACTGTGTGTATGTATGTGCGTATTCACGCTGAATGTCAAGGCCTTTTAGCGACCATCAGGCAATTGTAGCGCAACGTTTCAACAACATACTCGCTCCGTGAAATACTGGAACTGACGGATGAGTGATCCATATGCAGCGATTCTTCCTTCCCGCCTAACGAACCATGACAAATCTCCCGAGATATTTCGGGGCGCGTCCCTTTCCTCACTGCCCCGGCTCCGAACTTGCCTCAGACGATAGCTCTCCCCACGCCACCCCTGGTATTAGCAGCCCCCTTTCCCCTACTGCTGCGCCAAGCGAGGACAATTCATGGCACGATCAATGAATGGCTGCCGTCCCCAGCCGAGTCGGACAAAAAACAGCCACAAAGAGGGGAAGGCGTCGACGGCGCAGCGCCCGCGGACGCAAGGACACTTTCTCATACCCAAATAGCGTCACGTCATCACTAGTCGAGACGAGCAATATATACTGCTGCGAGGAATTTTAAAGACCCTGAAAATTAAGCGATAGCCTGGTAAGTTAAAAACGCCAGACAGATAAAAGGAGAACTGTTTGTGTAGGCATGGGCACATTCAGATCAGTAAATCACTCAGTTTCGTATCCAGAAGATGGAATGAGGCGGCAGGAAAATTCGCTGCGGCTAAGAGCAGCCTGCCGCAGGTGTCACAGACCGTCACAGCTCGTCACAGGTGGTGGCAAGTGGTCGCAGGTGGCACAGCGACACTCCTCAGCCGAAACAACCTTGTAACCGAGACAGGGAGCGGCCGACCGCCTCGGAAAACCGCGGGCGATCGGCAACCGGACGGCCGAGCCAGAGAGGGACGGCGTGGGTCAGTTGTCGGACGTGAAGCCAAAAAATGACACCTCATCGCATCCCACCTGTCTGGCTCAGGTTCAGGGCTAGGCCGGGCCAATTTCACAAGTGTGCCTTTGAGTCACAGCCGTGCCGTCAAAGTGTGCCGAGGGATCGGCGGCGCGTGCCACTCGTCAGCCACACCGGGCGATGTCGGGCCAGTGGCGGGTCTGACAGGTATGACAGACGCAGTGACGGCCGGGGTGACGGACACGGGGAGCCGTCCGGTCCCCCCCCCCCGGACCGTCCTCCGGTGACCGGACCCAGACCGGTCACCGGACAGAGCGCAGCGTTCTCTGACCGGATCCAGACGGCCCCGCCCGCCCGCCGGACGGATGTGATGTTCGGTCCATGGCCTGGGTCGCCGACGGGCCTGTGTTTACTCAGCTTCCCGTCCCGGCGGGTCAAACGAGCGGCAGAGCGTCCCGCAGAGCCCAGAGCAGCCTCCCCTGGTAAAGCCGGTGTCGGTCTAATCAGATCCCTGTTTGGTCCAGGGGTTCAAGCGCTGCGCTGCGGCCGTCACGGGCCAGGTTTCCGTCGATCCAGCGGCCCCCGGCCGGTCCGCCCGGGCCCGGACTCCAGCGAGGGGCCCCGCTCCGCGCCCGGTCAAACCGGACCAGTCCGAACTGACCTAGGATCACAGCGGCTGCAGTGAGCTGTCAGAGCTGGCACCTGCAGGTCGGCAGCCGTCACTGTCGGCATGCATCTCCGCCGATACTGTCAGCGTCCACGGCTCACCGGCAGGGCGAGCCCATCGGTCATGACACCCAGCTCATGGCGCACCTCAGCCACCGGAGCAAATGAACCCTGCCTGGCGCTTATCTATACCGTAATTCTGCCGGCGACATAACATACATCCATCTCGTGCAGCTCATGCAAAGCCGCCCACCTCTGACGCAAATGTTCACATATTCAATCGGTCCAGAGCGGCGCCCAGCAACGGCACTCTCACTATCGGGACCAGTGCGCCGTGTCGCGCCGCGCCGCCGCCGGATGACGCCGGTGGCGGCAGGAGACGGGCGCCGGGCGGCCGCTCTGTGGGGGTGCCGACAGACCCCCTTCCCCCGATGCCGGCGATCGTGTTCGTTCGGCGGAGGACATGCCCGAAGGACGACGAACGAGCGGGCTGCCTCCCGCCGGCGACCTCCAGCTTATGCAAGGCGCGCACACGGACATTTGCAAATGCGCACGTCCACGTATCGGTCGATCTGACGAGGCGATACGGCGGGGGAGCAACTCGCGGCGCGGAGAGAGGACAAGGGCCGAGGACGAGAGGACGGCACCGCTGGAGGACAGGCCACTGAAAGTCAGCCGGCTGGGGACGGGCTGATGGAGGACAGACGGCTGGGGACGAACGCGCCAGGTCGGGGAAATTGAAGGACAGGTGGAGGAAGGACTGTGTTCGGAGGGACTGTGAGAATGGCAACAGAGGATAGGCAGGGGTAACCGAGCAGTGGACACGTAAACTAACGAATATGGCTGTGGTAAATGACGGCAATCGAGTTGCACAATCTGAGCAAATGACAATGTATTGCCTCGTGATTAGACTAGCCAGTCAGTGGAGGTGCTGACCCCCGCTACCCGTCGATTGAGGCGGCTCCATCTCAGGGGATTAGGGCCGCGGGTGTCGCAGAGTGTAACTGATGACCGCTCTCCCCGCTGACCGAAGGCCCAGGCACGCCGAGCTACAGGTGCTTTGCATAGCGGTTTGTTCAGCCGCGAGGAACAGAGACAAACGCTGCTAGGACCGCTGGTAGGACTCCCACGGGCTTTTAGTTCGGTAGTGACCTGAGAGATGAATGGAACCGGTCTGAGCACTAGCGTTGGTGAAAGCTCTAAATAGAAGAATGGATTTTATGATGATATGCATGCACTTCAATCTTTGTGTTGCTCAAATATGTACAATTACATACATATGATATCTTATATGTCGGTAAATGAAGGGGTCATCCACGAGCCTCAGCATAGCCTCAATAAATAAGCAAATAAGGGGATGGCATAAGAAATAAATGATGTCAATGTTACACGAACATGGGACCAGTACATCACATATCACAATTATCAATCTCAAACATTAAACAATTAAGTACGCTCACCAAGGAAAGTCCCAAACGTGTATACCCAACGACCTAAGGTTTCTTGCTGAGTCATATGAAGCTCTGAACCATGTTCCTGCACGTTCCAAATGGATCAGGTGTTCAACATCTACCTGTTGAACAGTTTTATCTCCCATGGAATGAGTGTCCCCGGTGTATTTATTACATTGGGCAAACGGACCCACACTCGGATCAATTCAAATATTGTTCACATGGGCCAACGGACATGGCACTCCCTGTTCATGCAAATCGGGGTGCATAATGATGCACCAGCGCATAGCCCGAGGGCATCGATACAAAGTCATATGACCCTTTTATCGCTCACCCCGTCCCCGAATTCGCATATTAAATGCCATATATTTCATGCTCGGCAGGCAAGAATGATATAAGGTCATCTGAGAAGTCAGCTAAATTTGAGGAGCTAAGTTTCTTTCGAGTACAACATGATCCGTATAAATTAACAATTTAATAATTTAGCCCGAGTAGTCTGGTTTTGTGCCTACCGTCGTGCATTCGTATTTCGTGCATACCCAAGGGCGGGAAGAATGACAACAGAGTTTCACTCGGCTTTGTGCAAAGGTTCAATAAATCAATAAAGTGTAATATGCTTTGAAGTCTATGAGCATAAATCTTAATCCACGCTCCTCTGAACTCTTAGTGAAAACCGTCAGTGTCCGTTGCTATTCCCGGTAGCTCTGAGCCTCTCGGCTTTGTGTGGTGGACTCGGCAGGTCGCATGTAACCATGCCATGCCACGGTGACGGCCAGTCTGTCCGTGAGAGGAGTGCTCTGACCGAGCTGAGGCGGCCGGGCTCCAGTTCCACCCAGTCGTAATCCACGGAACTGGTTTCGTAACGTACCACCCGCATTACGACGCCTTAATTTCTCGGCGAAAAGCCTAACAGAGCGAGCAGGCGCGGCATACAGCGAGGATGCACGATACAAAAAGTACAGCTACCGGACTGCGGCCGAGTACCTACCTGACACAATAGGTACTATGGATTGGATGTGGTGTGCCGATAGATCAAATGGAACATTACTTGATGCATTCATTTAACACTACCTGGCTAATATAAAGAATTGTCAACCGATATAGACGCGAGGGGTGGAATAAGAGCAATAAAACGTAAAGTAAAGTTAGACACAATCAAAGTCAAATTGGCATCTCGACAGAGGGCAAAGGGACATTGCTAGAGTCATAGAAGGCAGAGTGATATCGCTGGAGTCGTAGAAGGCAGCACCAGGGCCAGTTTCCACTCTCATATTCCCTTCGCAGTCGTGACTTCGCACCTTCTCCACCAACTAGACACACTGCTGACGGCCTAATCGAACGATGATTTTCGCCTTTTAGCTTTGTATTCAACACCATTTGGCTCCACACAAGCTGAACAGGCAAGGTCACGAAGTAAAAACTGAATGAAGCTAAAACGACAACTGACACACAGCCGCACCAACAGTCTGGGAGTGAAACCGGCCTTATCTTTATGCGACCGAGTCATGCGTCCGGCTCATAAACGTGTGTTGTGTGACGCCGCTCCAACTCCGAGTTGTGCCGCCTCAATGTGGGACAACACGACTCAGCGGGCGGCGAACACAGGCCGCCTCTCTGGCAGATACCAGAGATGATGGTCCAACCGGGAGGATAAACAAACACATACACACAGAGACAGACACTCGGAGACGAGCACGCGGCGCCGGTCAGTTCAGCGTGCGACCGGAGAGCGGGGACAGGACGAGAGTGCAGAGGAACCCGTGAATAACAGACGGAGAGAGAGAGAGAGAGAGAGAGAGAGAGAGAGAGAGAGAGAGAGAGAGAGAGAGAGAGAGAGAGAGAGAGAGAGAGAGAGAGAGAGAGAGAGAGAGAGAGAGAGAGAGAGAGAGAGAGAGAGAGAGAGAGAGAGAGAGAAAGAGAGAGAGAGATTTATAGGCACGCAAGCTGGCAGGGATCGATTGAAAGAGATAAAATGTGTCTTTCCATCCAATAAAATATTGTATGCAAAAACAGCGAAATAAATACGGTCGTAATATTAAGATTTTGAGTGTCACAAAATATATCGACATATTGGGATAGGATAGCCTGCCATTTATTTTGTAAAGTGAGCGGATTATGTGTCATAATCTGCTGTCAATCTGACACACCAGGACCGTGACTGCTCGCCTCTGTCGCTGCTGTTCCGGTCTCTGTCGCCGCAGTAGGGATGGGTCGTGAATTCAGTGTCGGCGGCGGCAGGCCACAAAAACTACAACAGCTGATTGGGTAGAGCGGCGAGAGTCAAAGCGGCGGCTACAGGGGAGAGAGAGAGAGAGAGAGAGAGGGGGGGGGGGGGGAGGGAGGGGAGAGAGAGAGAGAGAGAGAGAGAGAGAGAGAGAGAGAGAGAGAGAGAGAGAGAGAGAGAGAGAGAGAGAGAGAGAGAGAGAGAGAGAGAGAGAGAGAAGGAGAGAGAGAAAGCGAAGGATAAAGGCCAGTGAGAGAATAATGAGAAGAAACGAAGGCCTTGAAATATCCCCCCTCTGCAGACAAAGGTCAGGACCACCGATAAGCTCGCTGCGTAGTTTATTTGCCTGATCTCAGGATCAGACTGGTCGGGGATATATGTTAAATGAAGGAGACCAGATAAGGATATGATAGAAAAATGACGAGTCGAGTCGTGAAGACACGAATAGTCGTTCTTGAGCTTTGAGAGAAGCTTGGATTTTAACGATAAGTAAGTTAGAGGGAGTGATCCACCACAATTCCATTCCCTTTGGAATTTGCACAGAACAACAATCTTGTAAAGATAAAAAATTATTATCTACAGAAGAAGTCGTAAGTTTAACAAAGTCGACAATGATAAGCTACAAACACAGCCTCCTAATCGGCTGTCGGGAAAGCTCACGGATTTGTCATAGCGTTTCAGATAAGCAAAAGGTCGCACCTGACCGTATCGGCATCATAAAACCATAAAGACGCAACAGTCGGAGATAGGCAGCACGTGAAAACAGCCACCGCATGTGTTAAAAAGAGTGATTTGTAGGCAGCAGGTTCGACGGAAAACACACCTACCAGCTTCACAAATACACTCTCAGTGCCCCAGAAGTTGTTTTACTTTCATTATCTAGCACATCCTCAGGTGTAAGCTCTCCAATGGAGCCCATGGGAGGCCCCGAGCTCAGCTCGGAGTGGCCATCTCACCGCACAGACAACATAACAGCACGCCAATCGTGACGGTGGAAATCTGTCCACATAACCGCGACTGGTTCTATGACAGTCTGGCTCTCCCCAGCTCGCCCTCACCGGTCCAGGCCCGTCTCTGTCTGTGGCTAGCTGACTGGGCTCAGAGAGCAAAGCTCGCCCTCTTCCCTAAGCTTGTCCTCGCCCTCGCGGGCCGAATCCTGTCCCTGGTCTGCGGCTGGACGGTCCCGGATCAGGACTGAGCTGCTCTCCCACTGACCGGACCGGCCCGGACCGGACGGCGAGTGTCTCTGATCCGGACGGCCGTCAGAGCACTCATGACGTGTCTACTCCTAAATCTGCCGGCCTGACCACCAGCCGACCGACCGGCCGGGCCGGCGCGGCCGACCCGTCCGCCGCCGCCGGAGCCGCCCACTTTACCCAGCCGCTGAACAGCTGACCGGCGACGGCAGGCGGGTCCGGTCAGCACCGGCCACAGCAGGCTCAGCCAGCCGGCACGCGCCCCTGCATAGTTTACATTACTCCGGCTCGGGGTGACTGCCACAGCGGGGGCCGCGACCCTCCGCCGGCGCCGCTGCACCAACTGTCGTCCCTCACAGGCCAGACATTGCGCGGCGACGAGTGTGTATATGTCCAGACGGGCCCCAGACGGTACTGAGCGCGTGACCCATCCCGTCACGTGGTCGTGGAGACTAGTGGGGAGGGAGGGCGACGGAGGCGACGGATCAAAACCGGTCAGAGGCAGACCGGCCCAATGGAACGTCAGACCGGACCCGGGCACGGCCACAGACCACGTTCCTGAAATAACTACTGAAACGACGGCGCGAAACGACGATAAACGCACACGTACCAGCGGTCTAAAAATCCTGTCACCCCGAGGGAACGCACTGGGCAACGCTACTTACCGGGAGCAGATCGTCGAGCATGTCTGTGTTGGTGGCGCCGGCCGAGCCGGGGCTGCAGGCCTCCTCATTGTCGGCCAGCGACCCGGCCTCGTCGCTGCTGACGGGGCTGGAGGGCTCGCTGATGGGCCGGGTGGAGGCAGAGGTGACGGCGCCGGCGCCGCTCAGACATCGGTACACGCCCAGACGCTGCAGACTCCTCAGCGGCTCGTTGGCGCTCAGCACCTGACGGAGCGCCGCCTTGGCGCGCGGGCCGCCCTGCGAGCGGATGATGATCTTGATGCGTTTGGCGGGCCGGCCGGTGGCGTCGGTGGGCCGCGCCGCTGCGAGCTGCTGGTTGAGCACACGGGGTGCGCGCGACACCAGCTTTCCGACCAGAGGCCCGGCCGCCGCCGGGAACGCCGGCTTGACCTGAGCGCCGGGCGTGGAGCACATGACGGGAGACATGGCGCGTGCGCTCTCCCCGCCGGCCCGTCGTCGACTGCGGACCGGCCGGCCGCGCGGCGGCAGCGACAGCGGCGGCGGCGGCGGGCGGCGGCGGCGGCGGGCGGCGGCGGCGGCGGCGGGCGGCGGCAGCGGCTCTGGGGTGCGCGGCAGCCCTCCGATCAGCTGATGCGCCGGCGATTATCGGGACCGACGATCAGCGGTCTCACGTTAAACGCACTTGTCGTTTGTCATCATCAGACGGGTCGGGCGCTCCTCTCTCGGGCCGGGCCGGGTCACCGTGGCGCCCTCGGGCACTCACCACCCAGTGTGTCCTTCTCGGGCTCTGCTCGGCCAGCCTCCTCACCGTCTGGCATCATCAATTCAGCGTTTCTGTGGGATTGTTGGCGATTACCATCACCAGCGGCTCACCCAAAGCTCCCATCTCTCACCACAGTACGGCTGACACCGGGACGGTAACTACGCTCGGGAGAAAGTCGCGAGTCTGACAGGGAAGCTGCCTCTCCGGTGGTACGCCACCCCACATCTGTTCGCCGATCCCAGCGAGATAAAAACGCGTTACGTCATGGGAATTCTATATCTTTCACCCGTGGTATCGGTACGGGTTGAAAATTGGTATGGTCTGGCGTAAAATCAGCTGGGACGTTCACGGTGGCTGGTAACTGTCATAGGCCGTTAAGTATTTAATAATGCAATGTCCTGAAGGCAAAATCAGATATATGTACCTACCATGTTTTAAGTTCAAATATGTCGGGCGTAGTTGGAATAATAATTGACAAAGGACGGAAAAAGTTCATTTATTTAATATGTTCAGCATCAGTGTGCGCAACATGACTGTGTAAACTGGCATGCGGACTTCATTGCAAAATGTTGAATTTAAACGATATAGTGATGCTCTGCCTGAAGTCTGAGCATATGTACAGGGTGTCCCATAAGTTCGTTCTCACCTTATATTTGCATGTAAAACAGAGTACATTGCGTTTTAATATGTTTATAATCCCTCAATGTGCTCCCCATTTCATAGGCAAACACATGAATACATGCTGCGACATGCCAACCGGCATGTTTGGCAGTATAGCAGGCTTGAAGTTAGCCCAGACCGACTTGGCATGGGCCGTGAGCTCCTCGATGCTGGAACACCGCTTCGCTTCGACGAGCCTCGATTTCAATATTCCCAACACATTTTTATGAAATTTGGATCCGATGAGTTGCCTGGGATGTGATCTTGCCACAGACGCCTATCACAGTCTCCTGGCACTGCTTCTAAGCTTTGCTTGACCTGTGCACTGATGCACTGTCTTGCTTAAAGATGGGCCTACGACCTCCCGGATGCCATTTTCTCCTCAAAAAATGTGGTCATACTTGCGGTTAGAGTTCAGCTAGAAAGCTGAAACTCCTCCTAGATCTTCTTGGAGAAGCATTCTGCGTCCCAAGACTGTTTCTGGAGTATCAATCGCAACGTGATCAGTGTCTGGACGCATATTACCCCACATTACCGTGACCGTGGCCTTTTGCATAGGAATAAAGCGGGATGACACAAAGGCCTTTTCCGTCGCCCATATGGGACCGTTTTGGGGTTTGGACGGGTGTTTTATCTCGAGCACGGACTAGGTAGTCCAGATGACCACATTGATGTCATCGGCCCTCCAGTTTTGTTAGCCTCAGGCATAACGAAACACATGTTTGGCCATTTTAAGACGTTTTTGACTGTTTTGAGCCCTCCGGTAAGTAGAGCTGAAGTCACCTTGAGTTAGGTACCCTGAGATGATACTCTTAGACAGCTGGTAATGCATCCTGAAAAGCATGTTTACCAACTTTCTAACCCTAGGACCTTTTTGACGGCCATTTTGGCGCCACACAGTTTTGGCCACATGGCTCACTCGTGAAAGCTGACAAAAAAGAGCATAAACTTGCAGCGATTGACTCCCGACAAATCATCGGCGTCACTTGTTGACTGTGCGTCCAGTTAGCGACAGACATTGGCTACATACTGGATGGTCTCAATCACCCTCAGCCGTTGTGAATGGCCCAGTGCGGACTAAATACCGAGACGTTCCCGTATCGGAGACCTCTATGTTGCGGCGTAAGCCGTCTCCACAGGAAGTGAACTCTCTGGCAAAAAAAATGTTTTGTCTAGACGAATTAGTTACCGTGGAGCACATTCACAGTTGCCATGGCAACCCCAAAAGCTCAGTTACAAAATAAATTAAGCGTGGCTTTAAATAAGAGAGCCTCTAAAAGAAAAATTTAGGTGAGAAGGAACTTATGGGACACCCTGTACACTGTGAAATTGTACGCCTAATGGGCTCATTGGGTATACTTTTACTCATAAATACCTGTTACCTATAGCCAATTGCGTTGCAATAATGCAGCGAGTAAGCGTCCGTGACATACCATAAAATATCAAAATGTTATAAATATATGCAGTCCCACGCAAATAACGTACGACGAGCCCAAGCGGGTACGTCGATGGCGACCGCAGAGTTTCGGTCCGAGCAGAAAAAAAATGGGCATGCACGGCTGCTACTTATTCCTAGCGCATGCAGCTGGGTTGTTAATTCAATTTGTTTGAATGTTTGTTTTGGTGAAGGCGAAACAAAGCAAAAGCAAGTAGTACGTACGGTTGCCGCGTGAAACAGTTCACATTTAACATTGCTTATGCAAGTCCATCCCCCTTGGGCCTTGTTAGATATAGCGATATGTCGTGACTCGTGAGCCAGCTTGACAATCTATCACACCCCCGGCTCAACGTAAAACTTGAGAGACCAGTATGTAGGCATTTTCCATAAGCAACATAACTTCATGCAACTAATAAAGAAAACATATGCCTTCAAAGCCTTTATTATATCATATAACCACGCATTATTATATGTTTTCATATAACTACGGCTGTTGCATTAAACATATTATTTGTTATAACTTGTGAACGAGTGATTTAAAGGAAAACTTTTTGACTTAAAACCAAGCTTTGCGACATTAATTCACTAAGCGCATCATCTTTTTTTAACTATTCAAGTATTGCTTTTCAACTTACATGCATCACCAAAATTATCCCTAAATTCACGGTTTCACATGATATCACAGTCTTCATCTTAGCGCCATGTAACTCGTTATTTCGTTTATGATTTCATTATCTGTAAAGTCATGATCTAACCAGATAAAGGCACAGCAGAGCTTATGAAAATCCCTATCCATTTACAAAAAGTTTTTGTATCACCGCGCCCTGCATTCCTCGCAAATCTGACTCCTCTCGTTTCTTGCATGCAACGTTTAGAAGATTTAAGACCAGACAAATGTGCTTAGCATTGCTTTGCGACCATTTAGCCGTAAAAATGCCCACATCCTTCTTCTGAGTGCAGATTCCGCGCCCAGCTAGGTTGTGGGGAGCTATGAAAGAAAGCTTAAAAGGCTAATGGTTGGCGAAACGTATTTATGATTGGCATTGCTAAATGTGTTAGCACAACCATTGCTTGAGACGATCAGCTCTTTTGTAGAATTTGTGCTTCAGGAAAGTGTTTTAAGTGAGAGACATAAGCCTCTACACTTTGCAGCCTCTTGTCCCCCACCATTCACACCCCTGGCCCCTTATCGCCCTCTCTCCTTCCCCTTTGCACCTCCCCTGCCGCTCTCTCCCCTCCCTCCTGCAAACATGTCGAGAGTGGTAGCAAATCGATGACACAGGAATCTGTGATGTTACAAAACACTCCTACCTGTTCGGTAACGAGTTCGAACCCCAGCCGATAGCACTACTAGGAATACTCAAGTCACCTCGTACGACGCACCAGCATGTGGCGTCATACCTGAGTGGTGTAAAACTGCCAGGTACACAATCCACGACCCCACCTTAGGGAGCCCTCGCCGGACCAGCACGCAGTAACACTAAAGGCCGGAACACAGCACACGCTTGAAAAGCTGAAAAGCTGTGTTCCGGCCTTTACTGACTTGCAGTGAGAACGGATTTACACGCTAAACGTCTTTACGAAGGACAATGTTCGCCAATTCTCTGCGATTCGGATGTTCCGATTTTTGTGATGATAGAGCAGCCTATCGGCAGTTGAAGCCACCTCACCCTCTGATAGAGGATTGGTGGTGCACGATAGAGGCACGGAGAATAGCAGTAATTAAGTGAATCCCTCTAAGCTTCGCTCATTGGCGGCAGACGCTCACTCTCTTTCAGTTGGCACACCTGTGTCCTGCGCGATATCAACGGTCAGCTGATGGAGCTGCGCAGATAAGCGATAAACTGTGCACTGTGCAGTGTGCACTGTGCAGTGTGCACTGTGCAGTGTGCACTGTGCAATGTGCAACTAGTTTTAGTAAAGGGTTGGAGGATGGGCATTAGGAATTGCATTTGCGAGCAGCTCTCACCACAGTAACATTATTACAAATCTGATCATGGGGAATATTTAGCGACATGAAAGCGGAAAGCGCATATAGCTCAGAGGACGTTCTGCGTAGCGGCGGCTTACATAACGGCTCCTTTTAGGTGCTCAGCGCTGTCCAAGTGGTCATATCGATGTCATTTGACCGCAGCGGGACCTGACGGCCTCAGATAGGCCATCGGTGAGCCGGGGCGCCGCTCGGCGGCCGCTGCCGGCCGTCACCGCTCGCAGAGAGACCGTGGATAGGAGTCTGACGACCCGCAGCGCTGTCCCGAACTGACGCACGTCCTACCGGGACGTGTTCGGCGGCGAAATGTGGCGCGGCGCGGTAGGGGAAGGTCCGGCCGGCGCGACGGTGACACGCTCGCCGACGTGATCGGAGGCCTCGCACGTCGCCGCCCGGCCGGCAGGTCCGAGAGGCCTTCCGTGTGGGGAGGTGCGCGTAGCCGCGGCGCCCCAAACTGCACCTGACCGGCCAGATCCGGCTGTCCGTGACGAGTGACGACTCACTCAAACCGACACACCCGCCGCACCGCAGATCTGACGCCAACAATGAACAGAAGTAGCAAAAATACACAAACAATCATGTCGTCGGGTGTATTGTTTGTTTTCATCGGAACTCAGAGAACGACTGAGAACTCTTGACGGAGGCAGTTAGCAAGCAAGCAGCGGCGCCGGAGCGGCTGCTCGCAGACAGTTCGTGACGGGATGCTTCGCTCGTGGCGCGTCGTGCCGAGTGTGCCGGGTGTATTTCCACTCCGGTCGAGTGGCCGCGGTGTGCAGAGTGTCTGGAGGAGAGGGGGGGGGGCGACCTTTGTAATCCGAGCCGCCCGCAGCGCTGACCACCCGCCCCCGACGAGTGTAAGGTGTGTACTATGAAGTGGGGACGTGCGCGGCGGGAGGCGAGACTGGCGTCATCGGCAGTGACGCTGCACTCTGGGGCCGGTACGGAGCGACTCAACGTAAAACCTGCCGACCCTCCCCGCGGACAGGGAGCGATGTGAAGGTGATTGGCGGAGACGAATATTTGCCTGTTATGCGACAATGAGATCCAGATTTTCTATCGATATCAGCAGGGTTGTATACCAATCAAGTCGATTGAATTGATTGATTTGATTCAACGCGTATTTTGAGTTGATTGGATTGAGTCGATTGACTTTTCGAGATGACTGGTTGACTGACTCGTTTGACTTTAGCGACTGGTTGACTGATTTGATTCCCGAAAATTAGAGTGACTCGTATGATTGAGTCGATTGAATGGAAAGTTCAAATAAGTTTTAGTTGACGAAAAATAATGACACCAATTGATGACATCAAAGATCGCAAAACTACACTGAAAACTGCTTGTCATCACAACTGCAATATGGGGTAGATGGCCAAATAAAGAACAGGGCATGAACAGCCAACTTTGACTTTCAACTGCAATAACTGCTCCAATCCTGGTGATAGAACCTGGCGATGCACCTACCTACCTTTCTGCACTCAGCAGGAAACGTTTTTTTAATCCAGATGATAAAGTGCAAGGCCCTATATACTAATAAAGTGTGATTAATTAATAATTCACATCTCCACATCTCCTCAGAAACAACCCACTGAACTCTATAAATATCTGAAACCCCTACAAAAATAACTGAAACAAAAGCGCCGTTTTCGTCTCGCTAAATTTGCTGCATTGTTTAATTTGCAGCAGAACGTTTGTTGATCCTTTTCTCCTGAGAGCCTAAGCATAATGTATTTAATATATTTCATTTTCCTTAAAATATTTTACCGAATATTATTAAGTGGTTTTATTTCAAATGAAATAATAATTAAAACGAAATTGGTGTTGTACAACCGATTTATTTTATGATGATCTACCATACTACATAATTATCAATGACGTCATCTTACCAAAAAATCAAAAGACGTAGAATAAGGATTTATAAAAGCTTAGCCCCATCCCACGTCTCAAATGCAAATGTGTGGAAAGATTTTTCAGGCTGCCCGTCAGTCTCTGTCTAACCGAAACCGTCACATGCAGGTAATATATTTATTTCTATTTCCCTATGGTTAATATGTTATTGATGCATATTATCCATTAAGATAGACATGGTGTAGGGTAAATGGCCAAATCACGAACACTGCCAAAATCCGCCAAACACTGCCAAACTTTCAGCTGCAATATCTGATATTTAGTGTAAATGGAGTTGGAATATGGCCAAAATTAAATTGACAACTTTTAGGTGAAAGGTGGTGATTTGGGTTCAGGGGCGAGTCAACTACTGGGTTATTTTGCACCCATTAAATGAAAATTCTGCTCCAATTCTACCCATTGAACCTCGATATCATGATCCACCTGTCCATCGCTAGCTATCCTTCCTTATTACATAGAAACTTTGAATGGTAGGGCAATTCATAATTTTAAATGACAATATTTTTATGTTTCTTCTGTAGGTATGTAGGTTGGTAGGTACACCAGACTGCTATGGACACTTTTCCAAGTTGGTGGGGCAAAAAAAAAAACCTAATGTATGTCTTGGTTTGAGTCGTTTGATTGAGTTGATTGATTCCTTTCATTGTCGCGTTTGAGTCGATTGAATCAATTCCCGAAAACTGCTCTGACTTGATTGATTTGATTGGTTTCCCAAATTTGTCGTGATTGAATTGATTGCTATTGATTGAGTCGTATACAACCCTGGATATCAGACATTCCAAGACACATTGACGGTAATGAAGTTCAAGTGTCGGACGCTCAGTCTCACAATGCCGACCACAAGGTCATCACCGACACCATCAGCCGCCGCGGCAGATCCCGGCGATGTTCACAACGCGGTGGCCGGCAGGTCCTGTCTGCCCCGCGGCGCTAATTGTCAGCGAAGGACCGAGCTTCGCCAGGGGTCAGGTGCGGGTGCAGGGTGAGGGGGAGGGGGCACAGCTGTGCACAGACACCCGCTCAGCTGTGACGGCCAACTGGTGAATACGGCACGGCATTGTGCCCTTCCCAGGCGGGGAATCCGCACTATACATACACAAGTTACTGAATGCCAACTGCGTGAATTCCTGCAGGAGTCCATGGTCACACCATGGGCTGGGATTCACCAGTCGTTTCCCTCTCGTCTAAGCTATTGTTAGCTTATGCAAGTCATGTATGGTGTGTAAATTTGTCATTCCCAGATGGATGACACGCTTGCATTCGAAATGCAGAGCGCCCGGGCTGTGATAACGCCAGAACAACTTCAAAATATTTGAGTGCAAAAGAAAATGCACTAGTCTTTTGAAAATGCATGCGACTGGTCTGCGGTCTCCTTAGTCTCACCTCGTGATGCCTTCAACCTTCAATAACAGCCAACTTGTAGGATGTACATAGGTACACAGTACAGAAATGGAGCAGCTTCAATGGACATCAGATAAGTGTCGTACTCCCCACAGGAATATATGCAGAGAGAGCATCTGAATGAATCAGTTGCCGTCTGCTTGCCCCAAAAGGAGGTGCCGTTTTATGGGCCGAGTACGGAGAAATACCCAAAGCCGCGGAAAGTCGAAGACGATCCGTAACCGTTCACTACCGCTAGTGCTCGGCCCGGTGCGACCTTGGCTTCCGACCGGACAAGGCCGAGCGGCCAGGCGGCCGCAGATCCAGGGGTGATATAGCCAGAAGCATGGCTCCTCTATGTAAGTACCTACTAGCGGGTGTTATACCCACCTGAATGGCTTTTCTACTGGGGGGGGGGGGGATACCAACCGGGACGGCTCCTCCACCAAGGCTGATATACCCACCGGGATGGCTCCTCACTCCCCGCGGGGCACGGTGCGACCCCGCGAGGGATGGAGGACGGAAACAACTGAATGAGTTACATATAAAGGGGTGGCGGAAGCCATTAAAAGGTGGTCACTGGTCATACTCTATATAGGGAGGTGGTAACCATTTCGCTGCAGAAAAATAATTCCATTAAAATTTAACATGCAAGTCTGGAAATAACCTAAAACAAAAAATATTGTTTCCGTATTTGTGACCAAAACCGAAAATATCAGAGCAACACTGCACAAAATTCTTAGTATTTTTATTTTGGGCAATGCCCTATCGCGCTTTAACGAAGGACGGTGTTGTATATTATTTTCAGGACCTTACATAACACTGAAACAAACGAATAAAACGATGATTGTCATCTATCAGTGTCACCCTATCAGCTGCGCTAAGTCAACTTCTTAACTGTGTCTGTAGTTGGTTTAAATTATCTGCCTAAGCCAGAATAAATACTTAATTGTGATCGGACTTTGGCTCTATAAAATACTCAGTGGAGAGTTAAGCCGATCGATGACAGGCCGGCCGATAAGTGACACACGTCCTATCAGTGAGACTGGGTGACGTATCAACCTAGAAACAGAACCAGTCCGAGCCAGAGTCAGCCGGTACAGGGCAATCAGCAGGTGCATCAGAGTTAAGCAGCGCCCCGGACCAGTTTCAATATTGACTCATATTAGCAATGTCACTAGTCACTATAGATACGGCAGCCAACTGCTGCAAGAAAACACATAAAACACTGGACGGCTCCCCGTCCCGCCAGTCGGGCGCGGGGAACGAGCTCGGGAGGACGATGACAAGTCGTCATGTCACGTGCTGACAAATCAGCAGCTCAGCGGCTGACGCCGGCTGTCAAATCGGCTCAGTCAACACATCGTCAGCGGCGGGACCGGGCCAGCGCCGTGCAACAGCACATGCAAGGGAAATGCGCCGCGACAATATGCCGTTAGGATGCAGGGCATTTGTCCACGTCCGATCTCCGAAATATTTCAGTGTCTCTCGGTATGCGATGCAGCCGAGAGAAGAGCGGCAAACCGGGCTTTCGTAGTTCCGCTGCCGCCACCTTTACAAACATTTTACGGCTGATGCAGTGTATAATAGCTGCATAGATTGCGAAACACTTCAAGCATTTGCCTTATCATATTCTCATCGGTGAACGGCATGCTAAAAATGGCATAGATTATGCATCTTCTGCCGATGGAATGTGGTTTAACTACATCAAAACAAATAAAAAGTTATAATAAAAAATAGATAACATTAAGAATAATATAAATAGTTGAGCAACAACTGGATGACACTTCACACTTTGGTAATGCAGGCTGGATAAATGCTAATCAAGATCAGTTTTCCTCATGTGGCAGACTCTGCCGAACTGTCCTCGCCGCGCCTTTATCCGTTTATGGGGATAACTATCACTTCAGTGTTCTGATCACCGGCTTAGCTGATGCCCCCCGCGGCGCAAGTGGGGCTACCCTGGCGAAGAGGAACACCGCGCTACCCCGGCCGTAAGGGGCTCTGCACGACTCGAGTGGGCCTAACCAGTCGCCCGGATGGAGCAGCGCTGACGCTACTGGTACACAGAAGCCGGCACGGTCGAACAGGAGTGGCGGCGTCCCCTGCTTCAGGTGTGGCATCCATATTGACATAGACAAACGCCGCAACACGTAGCAGAATGCCTGCATGGCCGGTTTATGGAGGTGCGAACAGAGGATAACACCCGTCCGATCCTCACCGGGATGACGTGAATGCCAAACTTACGGCGGAAGGTCACGCGAGCTCAGGGTTTCGGGACTCGGGAGAGAGATGGTCGAGGGATGGTTCCGAGCTAGCCGAGAAGAGCAGTTTACTATCGATACCAGCGGCTCATGGGTGGCGGCACCAATTCCTAAGAGGAGGGATGACAGCAGCCAAAGAAAGCAATGTGAAGAAAGCCATAATGAATTTACTACTTTGAACTGTGATCTAAATCATATGAGGAACAAAAATTGGAGCGCCAGATAGACGATATTTAGCTCTAGTTCAAAAGTTATGTCATGACTTCATACGATATGATCCCTGACAGATAAGCACCGCCCCCGCGTTAGGTAATCGCCAGTGCACTGCACTCATCCCATGTAACAAAGACCGTGACATGCCTATCACGCAGTCAGAGTGGGGATAAAACGGCATCGATCTCAAGGACCCAGCCGGATGTGAAGTCCGATGACGAATCTCTTATCTCCACGGTCACATCTACTAAAATAGCCAGCGATATTGCAGGTCGCCCTCCGTTATAAGTAGGTATGACTATACGGTACAATGTTGTTATGGTCCATGTTTAAGTACGTCTATAAGAACATGTTTGAGCATTGATGTAAAGGTATGCATAATTATGGCTAATGGGTAATAAGCAACAGGTTTTAGCTATAGCAATGCGTCTGCATAGCAGGCCAAAATGTAAGGCAAAATAATAAAAGAGAACCGGTCTCGCAAAATTGATCGTCACAGCAAAAGCCGCCTATATCGATAGATAACTGCAGTGCACTGCCACCACTAGGTTGGCATGCAGATTGCAGAATAAGCAGATCTCTTGACTGAATATCGTCCGAAACAAATACATGTTGACTTTAAGTTACGCATATGTCCAGGTATGATCCAAGAAGTCAAGTGTGTTGTGTATTATTCTGCCTCCCATGAATCGTGTTCTTTCCTCCGCCCCTGTTTACAGCCCTCTGTTAGCGCTGGCCGCTCTATCAGAACGTGACGTCACAAACGCCGGGGAATTCACAAAACTGCGTCGCTCGTCGTAAATTTACGCAACCACCACACACCTCCTAGGCTTGAAGTTCCTGTCAAGCCCACGTGACCTTATGTGCATCACAATCCTGACCGTGACCAAGAGCCCGCGGCGGCGGCCACGGCCTAATGCGATGGATGCGCGCACGAAAAACAGCAAATCACTGTGCGTGTGTCAGGTGCGCCCATATTTGCTCGTAGTAGATGAATCGTTACGGGCTTAAAGGTAGTGTGCCACCTTTGAAAGATTTCCCATTTCATTTTTCCTAGGATAAGAAGCTTCTGTTTTTACCTAATATCGCAAAAAAATCAAAAATGGGCCTGGAATAGTGCCTTTTTCGCCTAAAAGTTTATCGGTTTTTCGATATGTATAACAACTGTAGTGGGCTGACCTGCAAACAGGCGTCGCCAACAATCGCGAATGCGGCGCACATGTGACAATAAGCAAAGGTCATTATAGAGTTACGACGTACGGGAATGAGTTATCAGCTGTCTAATCGTAGACAACACAATGTCGAGCCTTAAACTGTAAGCCTGTATTGGTATTGTTTCTTTTATTTGGCTGTCGAACATTATTTATGGTTTGAAATATGATTTTATGTAAAATAATTGATATGAAAAAAAGCCGTCTCTTAACCCTCGCCGGACCTATTGGTTTTCTACATACGCGCCGGCCGAGGGGGGGGGGGGCGGGTACGACCCCCCCTCGCTGTTTCGCCCCTGGTGGAGCTAGCGCGTCGCTGAAAAAACGAGCGTGTGCGCCGTTACGAGACGCAGAGATTGGTACCCGATTTTAAGGTCCTAGGTCAACCGGTGACCTCTGAGGTCAGGTCAAGTGCCCCAGGGTACGGTTCAGTTTTTGGTGAATAACTTCGCAAAAAACGGCCGCAGAGCAGCGATTTTGGCAGCATCGTGTTCGCCTCGCTCAGGCGCGTCGAATGATATACTTTTTGTTCGGGTCAGGTCAACTTAGGGTGTTGACCTCAGGTCAAGGTCAGGTCAGCACCCCCAGGTCACGAAGTTGGTCGAAAGAGGTCATGTCGCATATCATTCGATCCGGCAGGTCTTCCTGAGTCCATTGGTGGCTTTCTCGACTCGCTAGCTCAATTTGATCGGGAGTTATTGACGAAAAACTAATATGACCTTGATGACGTCATAAATGACGTCACGGAAGGTCAACATTGCAAAAGTGACGCATGTAACCTTGCAAGGAGTGCATCAAATCACGATTCTGTGTGCTTGAGATAGTTGGAGATCGTTTCCGGCGCCAGAATAGCAGTTTGAATTTTCCCCATTGACTTATAATGGTGAGGTCACGAAAATGACCTGACCTCATATGACCTTTAGGAAAAATCCGAGATATACAAGTTGGGAGACTCATAATGGATACTAGATCTTGCAAGTTTCATTTCCCTGTGACATCTCCTCTGGCAGTGAGGGCGTTGCGAAGTTGGACATCTGAAGACCGTGCAGAGGTTCACTTATGACGTCATAGGTCAGTGACCTGACCTGACCCAAAAATGCGGTTGGTGTCAAAAGATGCGGCTTGGATCAAAGGTCAGGTATGCCAAGTTTCAGCTCTCTATCGCCAGCGTGTTCGGAGCTATCGCGAAAAAACCCTATGGGGGGCGGCACCCGCCCCCCCCCCTCGGCCGGCGAGGGTTAAGTTATGACCCCATTTCACCACACGCAAGTGGCAGAAATGACAATGATCAGCTGACGCATTTTTCTTGGCCGAAGTCAGAGCGCGCGGCCCGACGCACCACCACCGCACCACAAAGTATGAGCAGAAGCCGCGCCCAAAGCCAGGGCCCCGGTAACGTGAGGTAGCCGAGTCGGGGCAGCGTGCGCTGACCCAAGCCGGGGCCGCAGCTTTGGGCGCGGTCTACCGCATCCCCGCGGGCAGCCCCGGGCTATCACATGACACCGGGAGGACGCGCGGCCCCGGCTTGGGTCAGCGCACGCTGCCCCGACTCGGCTACCTCACGTTACCGGGGCCCTGGCTTTGGGCGCGGTCTACCGCACCACCTAACAGGCGTGTTCGAAACCGCAGGAGATGATGATGAACGGGTTTATCGAAGCTTGATTGGATGAGCATATCGGTAATAGCGATTTCAGTGTGTGCATTTATTGTTCATAGTGATGTGAAATGTGGTTGGGGTACGACCGACAACCCGTCGGGGCGAATTTCGCACTGGGGTACTCAAAATTTGAAGAATTTAAGACGTTTCCATGAGTTTTGAAGGTATGGATAAGTTCTAAAAATCCGGTTCTCCTTATCTGGGCCATTAACTCCATACGGTCCAGGAAAGCTGGCACACTACCTTTAATCGCACTCGCCAGTAAGGCGCATTGTTAAAATACGGTGAAAGTATGCCAACTGTAGTGATTGGGAATCGATATGTCGGACGAAAATCGTAAAAGATATAGCTATGTTATATGCGTACATATATCTATATGCTGAGTGTCATGTTATCTTATATTTATGTCCTACGTATACTCGTAAGGTATAAAACAGTTTGATAAAAAGTAAATACGGATAATCACAAAATATGCGCTATCATATTGGTTTACCTAACTAAGTGCAGCCCAGCCCGGCTCATAGAAATTTAAAAGAGTGTGTGGTTTAAATCGAAACGATAGGCCAAGTCACGATATCAGTTTAAACGCTTCAGGTCAAACGATATCGCTTCAAACTGTAGCTGGATACCATTACTTAAACCGAATGTGCTACAAATATAAATGCGTTCGAACCCATAAAATTGATTAACACGAACAGCTACTTAATGTTACAGAGGCTCCCGAAATCAATAAGGTAGCCGGCCCTTTATGCATAGCATGCAATGAGGATTGTGCAGTGCACGATTCTTCACTCCATCTTTTCGGCTGAGTATTGTTTGCCCAATTGGAATATTTCTTATCTATCTTCTAACCCTCAGCTGAATGATATAGCATGTCGCAATGCTAATCCTTTTCGCTTTCCACTACCACCGCAGCACTCCCTGAACGCCCACTGCTTTGGTGTTACAACTCCCCGCTACTCAGATGGCTCCCCATGGGACGGTAAATCAGACCTCTTCTCCTGTGGAACCAAACCACTGCGACAGGATTCCACCGTACCCACAGCCAGCCCGAGGAGGACACCTTTGGGCCACCGACGCGCCGCCCGGAGTCGGCATACGTCACCGCCGTGCTTCGGCACACGTCACGTCACGATCACGAACTGTCACGTCACTATCACGATCTGTCACGTACCGTCACGAGCTGTCACCCATCGTCACTCAGCCCGGCGTCGCTGCCGCTTCCGATCGGCGGCGGCTGAGACTGTCGGCCCACGGCCAGAGCTGGGGCACACCCACTGTCTGGCCGGGTATTGATCTCACAGCACGGGCCGTGGACCCTCTGCCGCCCCCGCCCCCGCCCGGCCAGCTGGCACGACGGCGGAGGCGGCGGCGGCGGCGACGTCTTGAGGTCGACCCCGGTTCTTCAATAGGGGTCGCTGGGGCGACCGGCGCGCGGCGCCCGGTCGACCGCAGTCGGGGTGGGCCTGCTACCGACCGGCAGAGCGAACAGCCGACAATGAGGTGCAGATATGCCGCCAGATTGGCCACCCAGGGCCTCGAGGAGGAACACAGTGCGACGGCCACTCACTCACTCGCAGCAAACAGCCGGCAGCGTTGCGCAATGGGAGTCGGTGCCGCCGAGTTCGGGGGGGGGGGGGTGAAGGAGTCGGACCCGGCCGGGTTCACGGGGTGAAGAAACGCCTCAATGTCAGTTGGGAGAGCGGCGACGGCGGCGCCGGCATCACAGGGCCGCGGACCGCTCGAGGAAGCTCAACAGGCGACCGTGGCGGCTCGCTGATAGATGTACGATGGAAGAGAATGGCCCACTTCCTAAATGATCCAACATTTTCTGAGCACGAAGTGCTGGTTCGAATTCTGTACGGAAGACAGCAAACAAAAGTTGTGATAGCTTTGGCTCGTCCAGGATAATTTGAGTTTCCTGTTGAGGAAGCATCTAATTTGATTTAGGTAGTTTGAGGATTGCTGGAAGGACTCTCAATCACAAATTACGTAAAAACTATTGCATTGAACAATCAGCCCGAGATGACCTGACCGAGAGAATTTCGCCGCATCCGGACATTGGCGCTGAATGAACCACCCAACAGCAATCATCGTCCTTCGCAGGTCACCTGCAGCTATCAGTCGAGCTATCAGCAATCAGCAAAGGTTCGTGTCCTGCGCGCCGATTCCGCGGGGCAGCGGCGGCCAGTGACCAGCGCGTTACGCAACGGTCCCCTATCAGGTCACCGGCGCCGCGACCCCGGCGATACATTATACATCTCCCCCAGTGGAGAGAGGCGCGCACCGATCTACACGTCCGGCAGCTCTCACCCAGGGCGGTGGAGAATCAGCAGCATCCGAGAGGGGACACGTGTTCAGGAGGTCGAGCGATTTCCATTGCCGGAACGGACAACCAGCTACAAGGACGGGATGATGCTGGACTGACAGCCGAGGCGGCAGATGCAAACACGCTCAGTTATGTGAGGGGTTGGCCGTGTTGTAGGTGGGTGGTTAAATATTTATCGAATGTTAACCACTCAGCCACAGCGCTGAAAAACGGAACCACTGCTCGCCAACGGTCCTTTGGACGGGTGACCGGTCAAAAGAGCCATGATTCATGGCCGGATAAGTCACTGGGGTCGCCTGGACATAGCTGAAAAAAAATTACTGAAGTAGACGCCAATTTATTCGTTGATGCCATTTTTCTTCTTTAAATCGATACCAATCTTTACCACTCACACATTAGTTAGATAACACCTAGGCAGTAAATCACCACGGTACCGTGAAGCCTGAACCGTGCATATGCAGCCAAGTGGAAAGAAAGGTGCATACAAATTGAAGCAGTCAACTATTGTCTCAATGCTAAAAGCCCCATTGAAAACCAACGACCAGCAGACGCACGCGTAGCCTTGCATGTAACGAGACAGCTACGAAAAACAAAAGACCAGTCCACGAGTCCTGCGAAGTGTCTGTTAAGTCCAGGCCCATGTCACTCCACTTTTGATGACATCATAAGGGGGCCTCAGGACAATTAATGGCGCGGTGCGCCACAATCGCTCCCAAGCTACTGGCCAACAGCTGCCATTTTTGAAAATATTATTTTGAAATAAAGTTTCAAGTAATGAAAATATTGCAATAAAGTTGTAATTCAAATCTATACCATATCTAAAAACTTACTGAAAAATGAATTATCCATAGTAAAAATATAAGCTCGATGCGTTTTTACGTTGCTTCCCTGCTGCTGCAGAGGGTTTTTAAATCGTCTATATCTTCAAAACCGGCCATTTCTTAGCATATTGCTGCCTTTTTTTGTCGCTGGAAAATTAGTTGGGCTTTCCATTGACATCAACGGCTGAGCGGTATGTGTAGAGTGCCATCAATAATCTTCAAATGAAATTAGTCATTTTTACGTTGAAAGGAATGGAGTACCCCTTGCGAGCATCAGGGGTGACGTCACTCAGGATCTGTCTCTGATTGGTCGGCGGGGGAGTGACTGTACCTTCTATAGATGGCCTTGGTTAAGTCCGTATATCTGGACAGAGAGCAGGCTTATCGGCCGGCTATCGGGCTGAAACCACCGCGGCGCCAGTGCCGATCACACCGCGATTCTGGTCGGAGCGTTGTCGTCTGTCACTGCCTCTGCTGTATTTGGAGCCGGCGCCCTGATCTGACCTGCCAGTCGCCGCGCCCGCTGTCACCTGTGCGACCGTCAGGCGGGACAATGGATTCCGTATTTATAGGCCGGAGACTGCAGCTGCAACCGTCAGCGGTAGCGAAAGGGGAGTAGTGCAGGGCAGATAGTGAGCTTACAGGCAATGTGGGTCGCTAAGAGAATAGTTTTAATGGCGTCTTGACACGAAGTAGCGGTTGATCAGCCATACTTAGCCGTACAGGGTTTGCGTCCCTCGTGGTTGCGATAGAGGGTACGGGAGAACCTGGTCCCCGGAGGTTTCGGAGGCTGGAGGCTCTCCTGGGTGTAAGTGCTGCTACTGGCTGCCGCTGTAAGCGCTGGGGAGAACGATCATCAATCAAATGATATCCTGGGGAGAGGGAGAGGGAGAGAGAGAGAGAGAGAGAGAGAGAGAGAGAGAGAGAGAGAGAGAGAGAGAGAGAGAGAGAGAGAGAGAGAGAGAGAGAGAGAGAGAGAGAGAGAGAGAGAGAGAGAGAGAGAGAGAGAGAGAGAGAGAGAGAAAGGGAGAACAAAGACGTGACGAATACTTTTCTTGAAGATGTATTGAATGATCATCAATGACTATGATATCTTAAATGATGACAGACATTCCGCTTCATAAAGTGGCTGAAATGTCCCCATCATGTGTTGACATACCGAGATAGTTGATTGTCTATCGACAGCATCCACTTGATATCCATGCATTTGCGCGTGGCGCAAACGAGATATAGGTTTTAGTTCAAGTGGATCGTATGACTTTGCAGTGCTTTTATCAAAGAACACTGCTTTCAAAAGAGGACGTTGATTCACATCTGACAAAGATAAGTAGTTGACTTAGGTGGGCACTCAATACGTTATAGATTTCTTTTCTTCGAGGATAAATAAATTGATAATAAGTA
This sequence comes from Amphibalanus amphitrite, assembly GCF_019059575.1. NCBI lineage: Eukaryota > Metazoa > Arthropoda > Thecostraca > Balanomorpha > Balanidae > Amphibalanus > Amphibalanus amphitrite. The sequence continues at coordinate 278,469 of NW_024882350.1, read as the reverse complement.
CACAACAGCTTAAATAATATCTTAAATGCTAGTGTTGAGTGGTAGAGGAACGAAATTCATTTTTTTTTACAGATGAAGACTGAAGTTATCTCACTATGACTGTGTTGGGCGTGCGTACTAACGGTGCTTTGTTGGCAAAAGAGCTGAATATTTTTATCAACTATCAGACATGTGCATGGATCCGAGAGCTGGATCTATGATCTCAGTGGATCTCTCGACAAAATAGAGGGGTTGGATCTATGATCCGAGAGGATCTCTCGACAAAATTCAGGGGTTGGATCTATGATCCGAATGGATCTCTCGACAAAATTTAGGGGTCAGATCTATGATCTCTGTGGATCCAGCGGGCAAAAATTTGTGGAGGACCTATAGATCTGTATGGATCTCACGACAACATGTAGCCAATGAAACCCTTATCCTACATAATTGTACACCTTACAGTGCAATACAATTGAGAATTGTCACTTGTGGACATGGTTAAGACCAGTTGTAATCATTAGGCATAGTATCATCATTAAATTTGAATTAAATCAGCAACATTTGTACTAGGGTACATTAATATATTCCTGCCCGGGGCCGGGATGATTCAATAAATGTCACCGATGTTTTTTAGCGAAAACTCCGAGGGCCGTTAGGCCCGAGGTGATTTTGCTAAAAAAAGCGAGGTGACATTTATTGAATTCCCGGCCTTAGGGCTGGAAGGTGTTTCCCATACCTGCCAGAAAGCTCACAACTATAGGATAGTGACGTCAGCAGCCGTGTGGTTCAACGTGTTTAACCACACCCCTTGAACCACACGGCTTGTAATATTAAAGCATTGCATTAAACATTGAAAAGTGTGGTACAGTGCACGTGCCGTTTAAAGGTAGTGTGCCACCTTTGAAAGATTTCCCATTTTATTTTTCCTAGGATAAGAAGCTTCTGTTTTTACCTAATATCGCAAAAAAAAAAATCAAAAATGGGCCTGGAATAGTGCCTTTTTCGCCTAAAAGTTTATCGGTTCTTAGATATGTATAACAACTGTAGTGGGCTCATCTGCAAACAGGCGTCGGGCAACAATCGCGAATGCGGCGCACTTGTGACAATAAGCAAAGGTCATTATAGTGTTACGACCATACGACGTACGGGAATGAGTTATCAGCTGTCTAATCGTAGACAACACAATGTCGAGCCTTAAACTGTAAGCCCGTATTGGTTTTGTTTCTTTTATTTGGCTGTCGAACATTATTTATGGTTTGAAATATGATTTTATGTAAAATAATTGATATGAAAAAGCCGTCTTATAAGTTATGACCCCATTTCACCACACGTAAGTGGCAGAAATGACAATGATCAGCTGACGCATTTTTCTTGGCCGAAGTCAGAGCGCGCGGCCCGACGCACCACGCGTATTTGGAAATTCCGACCTCGACGAGCATCAGAAGCCAACTAACAGGCGTGTTCGAAACCGCAGGAGCTGATGATGAACGGGTTTATCGAAACTTGATTGGATGAGCATATCGGTAATAGCGATTTCAGTGTGTGCATTTATTGTTCATAGTGGTGTGAAATGTGGTTGGGGTACGACCGACAACCCGTCGGGGCGAATTTCGCACTGGGGTACTCAAAATTTGAAGAATTTAAGACGTTTCCATGAGTTTTGAAGGTATGGATAAGTTCTAAAAATCCGGTTCTCCTTATCTGGGCCATTAACTCCATACGGTCCAAGAAAGCTGGCACACTACCTTTAAATGCCTGGATGTCTCGATTTAATCATGCAATGTAGCAGGTATGGGAAATAAATAAACCAAGAACATGCACATTGCACATTGCTACTTTTTGTGACCAATTGTAACTTTTCATGACAGCACTGATGACAATCTTATCAACAAGCTACAGCCACTTTAATTCAATGAACAACAGTACAGACAGATGCAGTGGCAGCGGGGCACTGCAGATTTTCATTTTGGCCCCATTCTTTCCATGCAACACCAGTAGGGCTAATGTTAAAATGCCAAAATCTATGGGGGGCACTGTACCCTGGTGCCACCCCCCCCCCCTGTTCCGCCGCCTATGGACAGATGTTAGGAAATCAAACCTGGAAGCCAGATAGGTCAGTTTTGTTAAAAATAATCCAGCAATTCACTTCTGCCAGGTATGAAATCCCAATCCAGAACGTTCGTATGAGCTATTAGTATATGCAACACAATTTCGACTTAGTAAGAATAGCGACCAGTAAAACGCCTTTTGGGCGAAGAACGAGCGAGCAAGATAGTGAGCCCTGCACGTGCGGAAGGGCGAGAGGGTACATCCAGCGGGCTTGCGCAAAGCACCCTTCTAACTGGTCGCTAGCGGTGTACCAAATTTGAGCACAATCGGCCCAGCCGTTCCTGAGATCTGGAAGCGGCATTCTGCACGTGCGCACGTGCAAACGGGGTCCAAACTGACTTTTGCACGGCACCCTACTAACTGGTCCCCAACCGTGTACCAAATTTGAGCGCAATCGGCCCAGCCGTTCTCGAGATCTGGAAGCGCCCCCTGCACACCTCAACCGCAACACATGGGAATGCATTGCCGGGTGGGTGCCTACCTGTATGCCAAGTTTCAGCGAAATCGCCCTAGTAATTACCGAGTTATTAAAATGGGAACAAATTTGACACCTCTTATTGTTGTATTTTGCACGCGCGCTGGGGGTGACCCACATGCAGCGAGAGTATCCTATTTTTGGTAGAAGGGATGCTGCTACCCTACAAAAATCACCACAAGTCAATCGCCCAAGCGGCTGTTGAGATATGAGCCTCTCAAAATCACTACTTTTGCAGGACAGCTTGAACACCCTTGACTTTTCACGTGGCACGTGCCACGACGGTCACTGAGGTGTATCAAAAGTAGTTAATTACGGGGTAGAAGGGATGCGGCTACCCAGCAAAAAAGACCGCATGTCAATCGGTCCAGCGGTTGCTGAGATATAAGCCTCTCAAAAGCGTTACAGGCCGGGCCGGGCCGGGCCGGGCCGGGCCGCTCATACTGAGATTTTTCCCTTATTACGAGCGAGCGAGCGCAGCGAGCGAAGTGAGTCTTTTCAACCCTCGCATGTGTAGGGGGGGTCGGATGGACCCCCCCCCATGGTTTTTCGCGAATAACTCGCGTAAAAAGCGGCAGATCGCGACGAAACTTTCATTACCTTCGCATTGATCAATTTTACACCTACCCTGAAAATTTCATGACCCTGACCCAAATGACCTTTGACCTGTGACCTCTTTTCCGAGACCATGTTTGGCCGGAATCGCGATTTCGCGTATGTCGGCTCGCACTAGCCGCGTGTTTGCAAGCTTTTCGTGGTTTCAAACGTTCAAACATGTGATTTGATGTTGCTCCCGTGTGTGTCAAGGTCACCTGAAGGTCAGGTCAGGTCATTGACCTTTGGTGACCTCGGGTGACCTCGGGTCACTTTTTCGAGTTTTACATGTTTCTAGGCTAGTTTTTGGAGCTGAATTCGAATTTGGCAACCATTTGAACATTTACGAAGTAGTTTTGATGACTTCGTAACATGTTACGAAGCTGTCAGAGGCGGTTGACACGTACTACGAATACCCGTCACGACGCCTACTGGTTGACCTGACCTGACCTGACCCGACCTGGTCTAAATGCTTCAAGACATCATCTGTGATCAAAACTAACACGATATTCGTGATCAGCACCCCGAAAAACCCCTTAGCAGCCACACTTTACGACTTTCTAACAGGTCCCGATTTTCCCGACTCTGGGTCATTGACCTGACCTGGAAGGTCAACCAATGACCTAGGACCTTAAAATTGGGTATCATCGGCTTCCTCTCGTCACGGGCAACACGCTCGTTTTTTCCGCGAAGCTCTAGCTCGATCAGGGGCCAAACGGCAAGGGGGGGTCCAACCGACCCCCCCCCCCCTACACATTAGAAGCTGGCAAACGCCGCACACATGCGAGGGTCAATATAACGGAAAAATCTCAGTATGAGCGGCCCGGCCCGGCCCGGCCTGTAACGCTTTTGAGAGGCTTATATCTCAGCAACCGCTGGACCGATTGGCCTGCGGTCTTTTTTGCTGGGTAGCCCCATCCCTTCTACCCCGTAATTGACTACTTTTGATACATCTCAGTGACCGTCGTGGCACGTGCCACGTGAAAAGTCAAGGGTGTTCAAGCTGTTTTGCAAAAGTAGTGATTTTGAGAGGCTCATATCTCAGCAGCCGCTTGGGCGATTGACTTGCGGTAATTTTTATAGGGTAGCAGCATCCCTTCTACCCAAAATAGGATACTCTTGGTGCATGTGGGTCACCCCCACTGCACGTGCAAAATACAACAATAAGAGGCGCCAAATTTGTTCCCATTTTAATAACTCGGTAATTACTGGGGCGATTTCGCTGAAACTTGGCATACAGGTAGGCACCCACCAGGCAATGCATTCCCATGTGTTGCGGTTAGGGTGCTACTGCACGTGCGCACGTGCAAGGGGCGTTTCCAGATCTCGAGAACGGCTGGGCCGATTGCGCTCAAATTTGGTACACGGTTGGGGACCAGTTAGTAGGGTGCCGTGCAAAAGTCAGTTTGGACCCCGTTTGCACGTGCGCACGTGCAGAATGCCGCTTCCAGATCTCAGGAACGGCTGGGCCGATTGCGTTCAAATTTGGCACACCGCTAGCGACCAGTTAGAAGGGTGCTTTGCGCAAGCCCGTTGGAAGCACCCTCTCGCCCTTCCGCACGTGCAGGGCTCACTATCTCGCTCGCTCGTTCTTCGCCCAAAAGGCGTTTTACTGGTATTGAAAAGACTCGCTTCGCTCGCTGCGCTCGCTCGCTCGTAACCAACCTCTAATACTTTCCTAATAAAATTACAAGTTCAAAAATGGCATCAACTTCTTCAGATTACCTACTTTTGGCATCGTGCCACGTGTGGTGCCATGCTGTGCCTTCGTTATGAGAGAGCCTCCCAAAAAAGACAAACGAAATTCACAGCTCACGTTTTGGTAGTATTGTTTTATTACGTCATTATCGTTTGACCAATGAAAAATCTTAATTTGACTAAAACCGTAATGATTTCAAAAGATTCCCCGTAATAGGCCCTTCAAAACTAATGACGTAAGGTATTGTGATTCTTTTGACAAGTGAATAAAATAAAGATGCAAGGCGCACAGGGTCACGTAATACCGTTTCAGCTTACGTTTACGTCATTAAATTCAACGCTACAAAGATGATATTCACAAACAATCGTATCATAAAATTATGTGAGGCAGGAAAAATGAACATTCTTTTGAAAAAAAAACTCCAGACTTTTGAATTTCCAGTTTTATTTTTTATTTATTTTCATTATACTCGAAGGTAGAACGCTTAGCTCATTTGTTTTTTGAATTGACGTCACGAGTTCTATTTAGATACTGAAAAATCAGTTTACGGTAAATATCCAAGGCCATTACAATTGATATTTCGCTTCCGATCGCTTCCGCGGGCTGTTGAATATTTTTTTTTTTTACTCTTGTTTATGTCTCAGTTTATTTTATTAAATATTTCTTTCAATAGATTGAAATACCTTTACCTAACCAAGCCACATGTGTCAGTATCATCTTTTATTGTTTATCAATCAATTGTGTTAGCTGGAAACTGGAAAGCCTCATGGTTGTCTAATGCAAGATTGTCTTATCAATATCATTATGTAGATTCTAACATGAATTGTGATGTGGTAGGTACCTAGTAATGTATTGTTCATTGTCATTAGTCATTACTTTGACTTACCTCTATGTTAATTGTTAATGCAAACTTTTCTGTTGGTATGTGAACAATTTTCATGTCACTCAATTCTCTCAAGTTGTGACTGTCATGAGCCTCCTTTATGTATGTTGTATGATTCTGTATAATGTAACTGGATGCCTTTACTAATATGGCCTTTGTATACGATTGTTTGTTTCTAACCATACTTTGGTATCCATAACTTCTTATGAAAGAAAGTTGTTAACATTTTGAGCACCTATGAGCTATGATCCCAATGGATCTCACGACAAAATTGGGGAGCCAGATCTATGATCCGAGTGGATCTAGCGACAAAATTGAAGGGTCAGATCTATGATCCCATTAGATCTCTCGACAAAATTGAGGGGTTGGATCTATGATCTGAATGGATCTCGGATCGGGATCCATGGGATCGGATCTCAGATCCATTTTTCCGGATCCAAGCACATGTCTGTCAACTATTAATCCTTTTCGTACATCCTGATAAATTCGAGCACTTCGTGACCCGAGCGTACAAATATACATACATAGTTCGATGTCCCTCCACGATCACACCGCCCACCGGTTGACTTAAGAATCTTCAGTCTGCGGTTAACGCCCGGTTTACGGTAGATATATGACCAATTAGCCAGGTGAGTGTGCCGAGCTAATCGGAGGACGTCTTTCAGCAGTGGTAGAACAGGTTCCGTAACTACCCGCCACACATTCGGCAATCCCCCACCGCCACGAAACAGTGCGGTCTGCGCGCGTCACAATTGACAGCTCATCCCAACACCAGTTCTGAACGCCGATAAAACGCCGCGAGAAAAACGCAGCGCATCAGTTACGCAATAGTTGCTAATTAAGGACAGCGCGGACAGGCTGCTGTTGAATGCCCCGCTGCCTTACCTAGTTCATAGATCATTCTTGGAGATATAGCCTATAGGCATGTGTTCATAGCTACTCATGTGTTAGGAAGCATTGCAGACATTCTGGATACCTCATGCAACATCAGCAAGGAATGACTTGGGACGGGTCTACCGTATTCGAAGATGAGAATGGGCGTCACTCTGGTGCTTCCCTTTTCACAAAATTTCAAAATTTAAGTTCAATGCCTTGCTTTAGATTACTGGCGCAAGTGTCCTAAAGGTCCTGCCTGACTCATGAGCTCATGCATGATGGCTTATTGCACCAGCGAACGTCAGAGGCAATTCAAATCAGGAGCGCTTTCATTTAAATATTGATGCAGATCGTCAACCCATTGATTCATTTTGAGGAATGTGCCAATATGGTTAATAAAGACAAGTTTAGACAAGCGCTAGGCATGGTCGTAGTTGGCCAGAATGTGACACTGGGAATGTCCCAGCGGCAGGACAAACACGCGTCATCGAGAGGCTATCAGTCGCGGAGATGGCGTGGGAATCTGCCCGCTCGGGGGCAAAGAACGATACGAACTCGGTCCATAAGTGGCGAGAGAGAATGTCTATGTGTGTATGTGAGTGGGAGAGAAAGAGAGAGAGAGAGAGAGAGAGAGAGAGAGAGAGGGAGAGAGGGAGGGAGAGAGAGAGAGAGAGAGAGAGAGAGAGAGAGAGAGAGAGAGAGAGAGAGAGAGAGAGAGAGAGAGAGAGAGAGAGAGAGAGAGAGAGAGAGAGAGAGAGAGAGAGAGAGAGAGAGAGAGAGAGAGAGAGAGAGAGAGAGAGCGGAATTAGAGAGTGTGATTATCACCGTTTGGATGCGACTTTCTTACATCTATCGTTGGCTGTCAGTCATTCCCAGATACAATTCTCGGCTCAGTAGGCCTGCCTAAATATTGTCCACGGTTTCTCACAGCTGATGGCCCCCTGTGTAGGCCGCTGCCGACAGTCGGCACAGTTCCACTGCCATCCGCGCGGCGGGTGGCACCGGCCACCACACCGGGCCGGCCATTGGCCTCCCGTGGCCGATAGCCAGGCTACCGCAGCGAAACATGATACATGATTTGCTTTTAATTTTACGAATGTGTTTTAGTGGGTCAAGTGCCTGTTGACGGTTTACCTACTGAATATAAACACAAATGCCTTCAAAATAGAGGGTGGTTCTCAAAAATGTCTGACGCTGAATCGCTCCACTTTCTCCAGAAGCATATGCTCAAGTTTCAAATTGGTTATTTCAGTGAGATCTTTTGCCAAATCGAAAAGTTATGCAATGCGCTTGCACGCTTGTTTTGTTACACACTGCCACAAAGTCGAATTGCGATAGCACCTAGGCCGTAAATCTATACCGTGCGAGATGACCTCACCTTTTTGACCATGCTCAGCTGGACGCCCGACGAAACTAGCACCAGTGAAACTCCAATACCACAGCTGCTGGAGTCACTCCAAACAGTTTGGGTGGAGTCAGCGGAGGAGTCGCCGAATTAAAGGATTCAGAGTCACCGAGTTGCGAGAGTCAGAGTCTGGCACTGATGCTGCACTGACCAGGGAGGCGGCACGGAGCGGCCAAAAGGCACCGGTAAAAAGTCGCGGCACGTTTGCGGCGGAGTTCAGTAAACAGAGTGCACAAAACGGACGGACCAGGTCACGACAGCTGGTTGTAGCGAACCCAGAGACAGAGCCGGAGAGCAGCGAGCTCCAGTCGGCCTCCCGAGAGAAACATCACAGAATTCAGGGCAGACGACAAAACTGACGGCCGCGGTCGGCGGCGCGGGACCTTCAGAGGGATGGAGCACTGAGCAGAGGATTGCGTGGGTGGTTTTGTGACTAGCCGACCACTAACGTCAAAACACGGCTGAGGTTTGGAGGTATGGATTCAGTCTATTTATGATCACTTCAAGGTAAGGCAATGTTTTAATAGCTGAATGATAAAAATTGAAAATTTGGTAAAAGGTGAGAACAGTTGATGCGGATCTCCTCGTCATCACCGAGTCACGGGTGCCGTGCTGTACGGAGCTGTTCCCACAAACCAGCAGCGTGACACATGACCTGTCCCGTGGGGCAGTCCAGCCCGAGCAAAACAGATCCTCCTGGTGCTTCCTGCCTTCCCTAATAGAACTTCCCAGCTCACTCGTATGTGAATGATTCACACAGATACGTGCAACACATATAGTGCAAAGATCAGATTGTTTCCTTTATTTGTAACTAGGCGGCTTTAGACCTAAAACCAATATTCGGGTCTGTGAGTCTATGGCTTGCAACATCAACTCAAAGGTGAAAGGTGCGTAAGTAGTCGATAAGTGTTAACATAAAAACTCGGTAGTTTGCAGCCACCGCGGAATCTACCACGAACTCGAGCTATACTACCGATTCAAGCATGGGTCACCTCAAATACCTGCTCAATTGACGGCAGCGACAAGCTGCATTAGCTTTTTGTGCCGCTCCTTCACACTCGAACAGAAAAGATAGCGACGAAACATGGTGAAAAAGATGAAAGCGACATTGCATGGGCGACGGGCGTATATTAGTTAAAGGGACCCTCCCACCTTAACATTAGATTTGAGTTGAGATAGCCAAAATGGGGTCCCTGGCTCACAATTACCGGTTTCGGCACTCACAACATCGAGAAATGCCTTAAATCGGAAATATTGAATTTCAAAATTGCAGCATTTTGACTCAGAGGGGCTAATGCTTAGGAATACCCCTCTGAATGTGTGACGTCAGCGCAGATATCTAACGATTTTTAAATGTTTGACTAAAACGTTTTGTAGCACGCGGTGGTATATGCTATTTGCGCGCAACATCTGCCGCAAACGCCGCACTTCTAAAATAAAGTCGCTAGAAACAGCGGAGATCCCAAAAAAGTAAACAAAAGTAAAAGTCTAATATCTTGAAAACCGGTGAATATTTTTCGGTGAAATTTGGTAGATATTCGTTTTCGCTCTTTTTGAACCGAGCGACATCACTTTCAGGCCCATTCATAAACTTTTTTGAAGGTGGGAGGGTCCCTTTAATAGTTATGCGAAAAATGAAGATGCTCATACATGGAAGATTCATTGGTCAGCTTCGTCATTTCGATATTGTCACATGGTAAAACAAACGTTTTTGTCTCGTGCTTTATACCCAAACTAGAGGTACAGGTTTACGCGATAACTGTATGTTTTGATTTATGTTATGTTACGGGGGCATTAGTTTTGGGTGATTGACTTGTATTATTAGCTGTATTATTTGGGTAGGTTTGGGTAGCTGTTTTTAATTGAACTGTAAGGGATGGTGATAGTTGCGGGGTGTTCAAGTGTTTTGTATGTTGGGCCCTTTTTGAACTCAACCCTACCCCTACCCTACCCCTACCCTACCCCTACCCTATCCTACCCTACCCTACCCTACCCCTACCCTACCCCTACCCTATCCTACCCTACCCTACCCTACCCTACCCTACTACCCTACCCTACCCTACCCTACTACCCTACCCTACCCTACTACCCTACGCTACCCTACTATCCTAACCTACCCTACTACCCTAACTTACTCTACCCTACCCTACCCTACCCTACCCTACCCTACCCTACCCTACCCTACCCTACCCTACCCTACCCTACCCTTACCCTACCCTACCCCTACACTACCCTACCCTACCCTACGTCCCTACCCCTACAATACCCTACCCTACCCTACCCTACCATACCCTACCCTACCCTACCCTACCCCTACACTACCCTACCCTACCCTACCCTTACACTACCCTACCCTACCCTACCCTACCCTACCCCTACCCTACCCTACCTTACCCTACCCTGCCCTTACACTACCCTACCCTACCCTACCCTACCATACCCTACCTTACCCTACCCTACCCTACCCTACCCTACCCTACCCCTACCCCTACACTACCCTATCCTACCCTACCCTACCATACCCTACCCTACCCTACCCTACACTACCCTACCCTACCCTACCCTACCCTACCCTACCCTACCCTACCCCTACCCTACCCTACCCTACCCTACCCTACCCTACCCTACCCTACTACCCTACCTACCCTACCCTACCCTACTACCCTAAGCTACCCTACTATCCTAACCTACCCTACTACCCTAACCTACTCTACCCTACCCTACCCTACCCTACCCTACCCTACCCTACCCTACCCTTACCCTACCCTACCCTACCCCTACACTACCCTACCCTACCCTACCCTACGTCCCTACCCCACCCTACCCTACCCTACCATACCCTACCCTACCCTACCCTACCCCTACACTACCCTACCCTACCCTTACACTACCCTACCCTACCCTACCCTACCCTACCCCTACCCTACCCCTACCCTACCCTACACTACCCCCCCCTTGCACGTCCTTGAGTGACGAGGGCTCTGTCGTTCTGATTGGTTAACTTTGATCCGTCTACAATGACGTGTCTGTTGCTGTCGTGCTCTGCCAGAATAGACATCTGATATCGATTCACTACAAATATATACGAGTTGTGTAAAATGTGTTCCATGCATCAGATGCTGTGAATGAGATGAATGAATTCAATCTGTCCTTCAAAAGACTTCCTAGGAAGAAATCTAAATATTTGCTTGCTTGAAGCTAGCACTCTTCGTGCGCGCCATTTTAACCAATTATGTCAAATAATGCCCACGCCACTTCCACCATCCATTGGCAACCTCTACACCTCGCTTGGCGGCCCACCATCTATCGGTGATAGATAACCGCCACATCCGCCATACTCGACCGACCCTGCTTGGTTTGTCGCCAGCCGCGCCATGATGCCTTTAGCCAGGCACCCCCATGCACCGCTAGATTCGAGCTCTCTCCACTTGTGGCCTAAGTACATGTTGTACACAGCACATTGAATGCAGTGGGCATGCACTGACGACAGGTATCGGCCTGCCATCGATCAGCGAGGACGCGGGAGAGCCGCGCGCCTAACGGGCCGGAGCCCAAGGTGTGGCTTTACACGTGTCGCAGCCGTAACGGTTACACGCCGACTGGGATGCGGCTCCCGCACTGTCTACGGCCGAATTAAATCGACGAGACATCGTAAGCGCGTTTGGCGCCCTCGCCGGTTACTCTCAATGGCTGCGGGGTGGTGTAGGGATGGTGTCGGCCGTGAGGAGCGTGTCGTGTCAGCGGCGTCCTCCATGTGGCGCCAACATGGCCGGACCGTCCCGCAGGGGACACTCAACATGGCGGGGGACACTCAACATGGCGGCGCATAAACGGCAGCTCCGCGAGCCGCTCATATACGGGGACGAAAGCGGTGCCAGAGCCGGGGCTCGGCATGTTGCGGTCGGATCATTTGACTGCTTGAACGCAGCCTCGGTTGTAAGACATCAAGTGGAAATTGCTAATCGAGCTCGCGAGTGGCAGCATCGCAACACCGTCGACCTCGGCAAGGACTTTTGGGACACTCCTAGAGACACGGTTCCGGCTTAAGTGTGCGTATCCGCTCCTCATTTTGTAACCTTTTCAGGCACTCGGTACGGTCAAGTGGCGCAGCTTCTCAATGACCTTTTTGTAATCGCGTCCCTTCACCGATCAGTACATAGAAGGGCCGTAGAGGCTGCGGTAGCGATGAAGAAGCGCAATAGATGACTTCACTGAGACCCGCCTCTTGCAATGCAAATTGTACACTGTATGCGTCACCAGTAAATTCATGACACAATTCTCTACTACTGTCTCTTTTTTTGTGGTACACACTGCGACCGTTTAAATTTTGCGCTGCAGACAGTGACTACAGACGGACAATGATAACACGCTGATGATCCGCCTGTATCGGCTGTCATCGTGTGGAGACAATGGCCTCATGGGTACGCCACACACTCGTCAATGGGAGCCGCGCGCTCCAGGACCCCGCGACAACGCCACGTACGCCGCCGATAGAGCGTGATTAATGACCTCTTTAGCATGTGATATGACGACATCCTCACTATACACGTTACGCTACAAGCGAATGCGCAGAAAAATATGCAGAATATCGTTGTAGATTCACAATCACGCGCCGTAACAGATGAGGCCATCGCATACCATAATATTCAGGATATAACTGGTTTGGTTTTGTCATAGCAATTGACTTTCGGATTATCTGCGTTGCATTATAATCAAGATTCAAGTGTTGACTTGACCTTAAAGAAGACCTATCTGTTTATGGCCAAGGCCATGCACTACCCATGTATAGGGTACGCTGGCAAAAACTCGTGTCCTTTAAATAAGCATATGTCATCTGTCAGTCACAGCTCGGAAGAATGTCTGGTTCTTAACATAACTGCACAGGATTGCATATACTCAGATAAACGGAGCATAGCTTACATCATGCAGCTGAACACTGAAAAAAGTTTTTACCATCAATTTACTAAGTTACTAGCTTTGGTAAATTTTACCATCAGCCTACCATCATATTACTACCAGCCTACTATGGTCCTGAATACTATCCTGCCTTGACATGTTGATATTACCATGGTTACGTTTATCAGGGGTGGTTTTGTACCCCAGTTTACAAGGTGGTAACCACCTGAGGCTAGTAGATACCCTCGTAAGCTAATATTCCCTACCATAGTAAAATCAACCTTTCCACGGGCGGATCCAGCAGGTGAATTCGGCGATCAAGTCTCCTCCTTTCCATAGAGGTGTTTGCCAATTTTTGATATGTTGGAAGGAGCGTCATCCAAGGACTAGCTGAGACCCTGAGCAATTAATAGTTTTATGGACAAAAGGCCAGAAATTTCTTGCAACAGTTCCCTGGGTGTGCTTCTGCTGCTATGGTAAGGTATACCATGGCAACACCATGACAACACTACACCCTTACTAACAATCCACGTGCGTCTGACTCTGCTGCAGCGGCGCCGCCATGTCAGTTCCGGCCGCGCGCCGGCGTTGTGAAGGTGCTCCGTGGTTTTAAATATTTGAACGGTGATTGTGTGGGTGGTTAGCGTAGCTGACGGTGGAGGATACTCGGAAATAACAAGTAAGTCGTTGTATCTTCAGCATAATAATACTTATCTCACGAGTGCCATTTCCAGCAAAGATCGCAGCCTTTGTTTCGGTTCATGTTGTTGAATTTCCTTGAGACCCTGTTGGACCGGGTAGGGGGAGGGTGGTGGGGTGGGTATCATTGCGGGCATTTCCCAGCGTCGGAAATCAACGTGTTTTTTTATTTGTTAACCCACGCCTCACTGGGGTATGTGCTCTAACGCGCCCCACAGCACGTTACAGCACGTTACAGTGGGGGGGGGGGGGGCTCCTAACTCCGAAACTACTGGGCCGATTGTCAAAATTCAAACGGCCCCTGGTAGCCCTGGAAATATTGTTGAGCGAAGCCTAATGTCATTGACCTCGAGGTCATCGATAACTTCACAGGTCAGGTCAAAGTAAAAATATCAGCGTCTTGGCACTCTGGGCGCCGGCCAACAAATCAGATCAGGCTCATTTTTGTTTGCACACTCGTGAATATATGCGTAACATAACCTGAGGGTACCGAACTTGTACTTCGAATTTTTCAGGTCAAGGCCATCTCATCCCAGGTCACGAAAGCTTTATATCGTGCATCGGTGACGTGAGACATGTTTTATGGTTCATGTAGGCCATATATATCGAAATCAGTGTTGTATGTGTCAGTTTAGGCCATTTTAGCTGAATATAGCTGAGGTCAGGTCAGGTCACTTTAGGTCAAAAATGGTCAAATTTTGAAGTTGACATTTTTCAACAAAAAAGGTGTTTGTCAGATGAAGTTCACATATATTCAACGCATATGTGTTCAAACACATATAGACCCCGTTTCCATGGGCATCACTGATCCGGATCAGCAAACTTAAATCGTATTATATTTCTCGAACTCTTCGTTACATGATATAATTCCAAGTGGATTAGGCTTATATAATCAGTTAATCCCTTATTTTCATTTTCATATATTGTCTAACTATACTGGATTAGCTAATCCATTTTTACTGATCCGGATCAGTGATGCCCATGGAAACGTGGTCATATTCTGCTTTTTTCATTCAGAAACGTATATGTAAAAAAATAAAAAATACAATTTCTGAGTTTTTATATTTATAATTTTCAAAATATTCAACATTTCGAAAGTCCGAAATCAGTTTGGTAGCCCTGTAGAGTCCACCCATGCAAAAAAAAGGATCTAGCTTAACCCTCAAGGCGGTGGGGGGGGGGGGGCATTTTTTGCATCCATCTTTAGTTTTTTTTCGATATATCTCCAGAACCGCTGCGCCGATCTTCACCAAACTTTCAGTACCCTTTTGCACATTGTGACCAAATTTTTTTTCCAAAGGCTATGATAAGTTGGCCGCTACGTCGGAGTGACGTCATTTCTGCCATTGTCGACCAAAAAAAAAAGCTTCGCGGGAAGAGCTGTCAGGTCTATAAATTTGATTATGCATAAAAATGTTCAAGACATGAAATGTGTAGAATTACCAGGGCTACTATACTGTTCTCTCGATTTTGTTTTTGAAGTTGACCCCAAAAATAAAAAGAAATAGATATAATAGCCAAAAAATCCCAAAAGTTTTTCGATTTTCGAAACAAACGGAATATATGTAATAGCCACTATGGACTTCTATTCACATTCCAAGTATTAGATCGATAACTCCTTTTTGCCAAGTTATAACAAAAAAAACTGTTCAAAATTAATGACGTCAAATTTTCAAACTCGATTTTGGCAATTCTAGACCACAAAGCGCAAAACAAAGACCACCATTAGACTCGCCGTGACGAGTGGCATCGAATCAATACCAATTTTATGCGAAACTATCAACTTTGACCTGAAATTTGACCTTTTTGACCTGACATTGACCTGACCTCCACCAGAAAGTGACCAAAAAACCGTCCCTGATGGTCTTATAACCAACACCATTGAGGCGAATATGAAAAATTGGCCATAAAACATGCATCGCACAACCCTACTTAGTAAAGATAGGTTCATGTGCTGACCCTTGGTGATCGGACCTGGTATTATCAGTGACCTCCAATAGCAACATATGCTCGTATAATAGGCAACTCACGCCCTATCGCTGATTTTTGACAAAATGCCCTTTACTCGATGTTGCAGCGCATTCCTTAAAAGACCCGTGAACGGTGAAACATTTTATCTTTGACTTGGCCTGTGATGTCATCGGTGACCCCGAGGTCAATGAAATTGAAGTTCCCTCGACAAATTTAACAAGGCTATCGAACGCCATTTAAATTTTACCGATCCGTCATAGTAGCTTCGGAGATTCGGGGGGGGGGGGGGTCAAAAATCCCCCCCCTCCCACCGCGCGGAAGGTAGCCGGGAGGCCCACCGCTTGCCGGGTTAAAACTCAGATCTTGAGAGCGATTACCGTTGTTCAATGCTTTGCATCAAAATCGGCCGAACATGATGTCACTCTGGCGTCATTTCCGGCCGATCTATAGTAGCTACGAAAATTTTATTAGTGCACAAGGTGTCAAATAAATTGATGCAGCCGAAGGTCCTAAAAGCTTTGTTTTGATACGTCCAGCGGTTTTAAAGATATTGCGTAAACACGAGAGGGGCTATGAATAGCCCTCCCCACAGTAGGGTGGGGGTTAACCCTCGCCCGTATTGGTGTTTTTCAGCCACGAACGTTTAAGGGGGGGTCCGTTGAACCCCCTCCTTGCCGTTTCGCCCCTGATTGAGCTAGAGCTTCGCGGAAAAAACGAGCGTGCTGCCCGTGACGAGAGAAAGCCGATGGTACCCAATTTTATCCTAGGTCGTCGGTCCTAGGTCATCGGTTGACCTTCCAGGTCAGGTCAATGACCCAAAAGTGGGGAAAACTGGGACCTGTTAGAACGTCGTAAAACGTGGCTGCTATTGGGTTTTTTAGGGAACTGATCACGAATATCATGTTAGCTATGATCATAGATGATGTCTTCATGCATTTAGGCCAGGTCGGGTCAGGTCAGGTCAGGTCAACCAGTAAGGGTTTTGCCGGGTATTCGTAGTAGGTGCACTAGGTGGCAACCGCCTCTGACAGCTTCGTAACATGTTACGAAGGCACCAAAACTACTTCGTAAATGTTCATATATGGTTGTTAAATTCGAAATCAGCTAAAAAAAACTAGCCTAGAAAGATGCTGATAAAACTCGAAAAAGTAAACCGAGGTCATCAAAGGTCAATGAACTGACCTGACCTTCTGGTGACCTTGACATCCACCCTAATGCATGGGAGCAGCATCATATCCCATGTTTGAACGCTTGAAACCACGAAAGGACTGCAAACGCGCGGCAAATGCGAGCCGACATACGCCGAATCGCGATTCCGGCCAAACATGGTCTCGAAAAGTAGGTCACAGGTCAAAGGTCATTAGTCAGGGCCATTACATTTTTTAGGGTAGGTGTAAAATTGATTATAACTCGAGGGTACTGAAAGCTTCGTTGCGGTCGGCCGCTTTTTACGCGAGGTATTCGCGAAAAACCGAGGGGGAGTCCGTTCGACCCCCCCCCTATACGGGGGAGGGTTAACAAGCCAAAACGTTGCTAATTTTTATTTTGATCTGACCTGTGACGTCAACGGTGATCTCGAGGTCAATAAAATTAGGTTTTGCTCGACAGTTTTTCCAGGGCTATCAGACGCCGTTTCAGTTTTGACAATCGGCCCAGTAGTTTCGGAGTTGGAGCGGGGGGGGGGGGGTTCTATAAATAGCCCCCGCCTCCCCCAGTGGAGTGCGTTACAGAACATACCCCAGTGGGGCGCTGGTTAAGAGTAGAATTTTTGAATTATTGCCAACACTCAACACTGCACCTCATGGCAATTAATTCATTATAGGGCATTTTACCTGAACCAGCCTCTGGCCTAATGTCCCAAATTTGCTAAATTCCTCACCCTACAAATCCCCTGTTCTATTAGATGCTGCCATTTTTTTAAAACAACTTATCTTAAATCCTTGTTTCATCAAACTGGGAGCTAGGTCACGGGACACTGCGAGTCAAGGTGGGAGGGGTAGGAGATAGAGTGTCACTGCAGCACACACAATCAATCTTTCCATTGGTTTATCTTATATCAATGCCTGCTCTTTTCCAGAGCTGGCTTTCGAAGTTCGAACCTTCGGTATATGGCTACCAATGCCCTTGGAGAAGGTGTTGCGTGATAAATCGCTGGAAGGGCGACATTCAACGATTGTGTGAAAAGAGACCGATTGCATTGTGATGATAAAGTGAACTGTAATAATTGTTGTTCATGCGCGTTGTTTGGTTATGTGCAGACGTAACTTTGTTTGTGGCCAAATGCTTTTTATGTGTGAAATATTTCATGTAGGTTACTAGGTAGATGCTTTGGAAAAGTGAAGAGCTGCTTTGTCGACTGCTAGGTAGATACTGTCATGCATGCTGTTGTGCATCAGTAAGTGGCTGTCGTAATGATAAACAAATTTGGCATGGATAGGCTAAAGCACAGCATATGAAGCATGCTGGTTGATGACTAGTAAGATCCTGTTAACCGACTGGTAATATCACAATAAATGTCACATAGTAAACTATTGTTTTACGATGGTTGGCCAGCAAAGCAAAGCTGGTATCCAGATGACAAAAGGATGGTTTTACCATGATAAGTCATTAGTAAGCATTACCAGGGAGTAGCTAACGATAGTAAAGTCCTAGTTTCGTGCTAGTATCACGTGGGTTTTTGGGCATGGTATGACGACATATAGTTACCGTGTTAATACCATGGTAATTTTTACTGGCATTGGTATTCACATGGTTTTACATTCATATTAGGCCTAGTATTTGGGTCGTAAGTTAGTTTACCATAGGTAAGAGGCTGTTCAAAATATGACCACCACTCGAAAACTAACTAGGGTGGTATTTTTCTTAGTAGGCGGTACCAGGATAATACTAGCGTTAGTAGAGCTTTGGTTTCTTATTAGTTATGCTTTAGTTTCAAGGTAGTATGATGAAAAAATATTACCGTACTAAGACCATGGTATTTTGATGAGCATTGGTAGTTGCATAGTATTCCTTTGATATTGGGCCTAGTATTTGGATCGTAAACTGGTTTACCATAAGTAAAAGGCTGTTCAAAATATGACCACCACCCAAAAACTAACTAGGGTGGTATTTTTTTCTTTCAGTGCACACCCAGCCAAACACTCAGGGTACCCTCGAGACGGGCCAAAGTCCACTGAGCACGGACGACCGGAGGGAGGGGAGGGAGGGGGTAGGGTGGGACACTGAGAACCCGGACAACTCTCGCCCATCAGTCATTCTGCTGCCCTCATAGGCTCTTCAGAGAGTGTCTCAAGATAGCACCGCGCCATGACATGCAGGCGCCAGCTCGGCATTGTGAGAGATCAAATTTTAAGAACGCCGTTTTCCTCGGGGACTAGGACTGAAATGCAGACATCGTGCACTGAATATGTGTTTTAGACCGTCATTTTCTGTGTTTGTATTTTGTGTTTGTGTATTTGTGTGTATTTTGCCTCATTTTTGTGTCCCCTGTAGTTGCGTAAGAGCTCATATTCGTACTTACTAATAATGCATTGCGCAGTAATTTCATTGATCGATGAGGTTCGGAGTCGAAATCTTTTCGTTGATGAACTCAGTACCCGTTTGTTATTCTATACATATTTACATGACAACTTTGTCAGGGATCAAGTATATTTATATTTATTGATATAGAATTTATAGTGTTTTCCATACACCTAACGAGTAACGAACAAACAAAAGATAGCATACATGCATTCAAACTTCACCTGTTACAGTGGAATGTCATAATGTGGAATGTCACCAAGGAACGATATGACGTGTATATGAATAAGATATGACTGTCTCAGGAAAAACTGGCCCTAGTTTCAAAGTTCAAATTGACGATATGTTATGCTTATGTAAACTCCACTTTATCATCGTTATAAGCCCATTAAGGAAACGACAACATCGATAATTTTCTAACAAGTGCAGGGAGCACAATGGTCTTTATGAGTGCACAATGCCCACAGACTTGTAGGCGTCGATATCAAACAACTGATCAGCTGTCTGGGCCCTCAGCCGGCTTGGCGTCTGTCAAGTGGCAGCATGACAGGACGGTGGATGGGCCCTGTAATCTTCTCAGCTAAGGTGATAGCCAAAAGGCATTTAAGTGCAGCGGACAGAGGCGTGATTATTGAACAAGCACAGGCTCAGATATTGAGACAAGATATTGAGACTTGTCGATACATCAGTCATCAAGGACGAAGCTCTCGACAGTATCCGTTACCCCTGCTAATCTATTGTGCTGCTGATTGAGTGGATCAACAATTGATCTTTATCGGTGACATGGATTCACTGTTGCGGACAATAAGGCTTGGAAAGGACGTTAAGCTCAGATGAAAAGGTAAAGACAGCCCATTCAAGCACATACATGACGGGCAGGGTGTATAACGGGCAGCAATGTGCATTCAATCATTGAACCGCGATGTTATAGTAGGATAACTCCCAAAGTTATCCCACAAAAAAAAAACAGAGCCAACTTTACCCAAGTCCATTTTGAGAATAGCCAAGTCACTCACATGATTTCACCACAAATTAACCTCCGAATCAGCATGTCATCGGCGATTTATCACACAGTGGCTCGGCGCCTGCCCTCCGCCATGGCTCTGGTATCACATGCCCTGAGCGTGTCATCGGTCTGATTCCCGATTCACCTGACATCCACGGGCATCATAAAACCGTCGCATCACCCCTGCAGAGGAGCCGAAACAACTCGCAGACCGTTCCAGAGCCGTGTGACGTCAGAGAGCTGACCCCGTGCCGTCGCTGCCTCCCCAGCAACAGGGGAGCATCGCTCCGCCCACCGCGCGGCGCGGCCACTCACAGCCGGCACACTCGCGATGGGAGAGTGACCGGGGACATCCAGCGGGCCATCAGAGGGCTGATCGCGGCGTGGGGGGTGCGGGCTGCGCTGTCGTCCTCCCGGAGACGGACGCTGATGCCCTGATGGCCGGTGAAACAGGGGCGACGGCCCGCGGTGGTCACAAGAGCCCGCCTCCGAGTTGGCGATGCTGACGGTAGGTGGCAGTGGTGTCGCCCGGATGTCGCGGGCGGAGTATATTGAGCACGTCCCAGCCGGCTATGAGGTGCGGAAAGCCCGCAAATGATTTCATATCAGTGCTCGTCGTGGGCTGGGTCTGCTCGTAGGTCCATTGACATTGCCAGGTCATGATGCTGGGTTGGAGTTCTCGTCATGAGAAGCCCTGGCGATGCTTCCACGTAATGCTTCTGTATTATCGAGGTAATAAGCGTCAAATGCCATAAATAAGAGTGGCATAGTCTGGTCCTTCCAACCTGTGTCATAACTCGCTTATCAAAAGTTCGCCTTAAACAACTTTTGGCACATTCTCTACAATGTTTCTTATTTCAAAACAAATAGAGCATGTCCCAAGCCTGGATGTTATCTTGGATTTGAAGGTTTCCTTCGATCTAATAACACTTGTTACGTGAGCTTCGCCGCATCTTTTTTCTGCAGGGGACACAATTCTCATTGAAATATTTTTTTTGGTGTGAAGTGCAATGTACTTAAACAAGTTTATCAAAGTAGGTATATTAGTAGGCGACCACTTCTATAGTTTCTTTAACAACGTTGATTAATGGTCTAATCGACGTAGCCTGGTCATACCGGGCCACCATGATAAAATGGTACAGAAAATTGACTAATCGAATGGATAAGTGAACTAATCCGCCGACTTTTAAAGAGAAGCATCCGCAAAAGAGCATCCCCTCCTGCAAGCGTTCCTGCAATCTAGCCCACCACGACATACCTATCTTCGACAAACTATCCTAGCAACTCATCCGCGCGTCCTGTCAGGTTCCGTCACACTGCCGAGATGACTGCTGTCACTTCAGGCTGCCGTACATACACGGCTCTGACACGTGTCTGCCAGTCCGAGGGGGGCTGAATCCGTCTACAGCCGACCGACTACCGCTCCCCCTCAGCGCAGGCCCCGCCCCCTGACCTCCAAGAGGCCGTCTGTCAAGGTCACGTGTCCGGTGAGCTACTGGGGCGGCCCGCGCCTGAGGCCGGCACGAGCTCAACGCGTGCGGAGCAGGAGCGAATGGAACAACAGGAAACACGCCATATACGGCTGATTTATTCCTATCGTCGGTCATCGAAAAACGTAATAAATTGAAGACGGAAGATCCATCAGAGCGCTTGGAGATTACGGGACCATGATAAAACATCCTAATCGTCATCGAGTTCTTTATGTCGAAATAAATATCATCAGCGAGTCTAGGGGGGAGGGGGAAGGGGGACAGACAATCGCTGAAGAAGCAAGGATACTTTATCGTAGCAATCACTTTAGAGATGTAAAAAAATGGGAGAACACAGCATTGCGGCATTGTGGGCGAAGAAACGGAAAGATCGTAGGAGCGAGGTCTTTTCAACAGTAACTACCTACCTGGCGAAGTTTCATTCTGTTAAAATTGCACCTGTTCATTGCCCAATGCCCATTCAATTCAAACATTGCGCCTTTTCAAAACTTCATAGGCAATCGGTAAGTCCTGTTTTTTTTCACTTCATTTTCTTTTAAAGTCTGACATTTGTGTGCATCCCCACCTTAGTAGCCTCGAACACCGATAACTAGGCTGGTACAGGTCGGTTGCGAGGTCATGCATACAGAGTGGGCTCTGACCACTCGATGACGTCACAAATTGCATCGATATATGACGTCAGTGGGTCCCGTACCAGCCACCCAGGGTGAGCGGTGTCCGGGGGACCTATCGCCGGCATCACGCATAGTTTGTCCGCCAGTCGCCGCGGCCGTTGCCGATCTTTGCCGGTCTACGCTGGTCCTTGCCGGTCTTAACTGGTCCGTTGTCGGTCCCCATTGCCCTCCTACTGGAGTTAACTAGTTCGCAATGCTCGCCTCGCTGCGCATATATTTAAACAGGGGAGTGGAGCCCGTGTCAGACCACTCAGGGTTTGCCCCGCGGCCACAGACCGGGCAATGTCGGTTGCTGTCGCTGCCCGGCGCCCCGCCACCGACACCAGCGCCGTTCGGAGAAAACCGCATCGTGAAAGCTGCTTGATATTATAATCCATAACAAGTGGCTGCTTGAATGCCTGCACAATGGCTATGGCGCGGGTGGATTGCTGGACGATATTCAACTAATGCAATTTGGTAGGGGAAGTTGGGGGAACGCCGAATACTTTTTTCTGACGCCCGTAGCACGCAAGGTAGACAACATAAGCTATTCTTGTTGGCGTCATTCGAGAGGCCAGTCTTTTGTCTTTCAAACATACCAGGCGCATTTGATGAATTCGCATATAAGCGCAAAAACTAAAAATATCAAAGAACTGACTTTTTCGGCGTTGCCCCGGACTGCGGGGAAAGCCGAAAATGGGATAAATGATCTACGAGGAATGCCGACATTGATGTTTTGCCAATTTATCTTAAACTTTATCCAAAATTCATCAAAGCTGACACGCGTTTTAAGAGCTTGAGGACGCTTGGTGCACACTGGAAGTTATAATTGTGTGATATAATAAAAAAAAATGCTAGGTAAATCATTCCTTATAGGTAACAGGCCGTTGTGCCGGCTGAAAGTGTAATTTGTTTGACTAAAAATACGCGTTGCTATTCTACAGCAGTTAAGTCCACGTAGCGTGCTTTAACCCGCGCCCGGCTGGGGGTCCTGGATTTCCACGCCCTGCTGGGGGGGGGGGGGTTTGAACACCCCCCCCCCCCCTTGTAACTCGGCTCCTGGGCCACGTAGCGATACGCGGAAGGCGGCGTTCGAAAGAGCGTCAAAAATAATGACGAAATCACTTGGGTCAATTTTTTGGTCAGGTCAAAGGTCAGGTCACCGGAGGTCATTGAAGGCAAAATTTCGCCGATTAGTTCCAGGTCGAATGTCGAAAATTTCCAAGAAGCCAACGCATAACTCGGGAACCAATAGAGCTACAGCGCCGCGGAAAAGCGCATTCGATTGCTCTATTAACGCCCTTTCTGAGTGATTCTCTCAGATTTGACCTAACGTCAACGGTTTTGCCTGCAGGGGGCAAAAACTGCAAAAATAGCAGAATTTTTCGGAAACCGTTTTTCTGCAATAACTTTTGACCCAAGCCTTGTACGAGCTTACTTTTACCGGCATCGTGTTCCTCTCGTCAAGACGCATCGAATGAACTATAACTTGACCTTGAAAGGTCAACTTGAAAATTTGACCTCAGGTCAAGGTCATGACCTGACCGGAAAGGGTCATGTTGCATATCAGTCGATCCGTATCGTCGAGCTGAACACATCTAAGGCGT
The DNA here is from genome assembly GCF_019059575.1 of Amphibalanus amphitrite. NCBI lineage: Eukaryota > Metazoa > Arthropoda > Thecostraca > Balanomorpha > Balanidae > Amphibalanus > Amphibalanus amphitrite. The sequence goes on along the minus strand of NW_024882350.1, from coordinate 254,608 downwards.
TTTCATCGCTCTAGCATGCCTCTATCAAAAGTTATTTGCGAAAATCTGTTAGATACCATTCGTGACCTAAGATGACCTCAGGGCATAAACAAGGGTCACGGACACCATTTTCATGTTCTGTGTGTCTAAACCACTTGTAATTCGGTGTTTGGGAGTGTTTATAATGTCTTTCGTCCAAAAGAGGCGCATTTCAATTTTCTCCCATTGACTTATAATGGGGAGGTCGCAAAATTGACCTGACCTTAGGTCATCGATATCAAAATTCTGAGATATGCATTTTGTACATGCTATTGCTCTTAGCAATCGTTGAAAGTTTCAAAGCGATCGGTCACTCGGTGTAGCTATGACAGACATTGAAACTTTTTATGAGGTGAGGTCACTTCAAGTGACCTGGTGACCTGACCTTGAATGACCTTGGTCTGAAATTTTCACAACATGTGTAGAATTAATGTATGATAAGGTGTACCAAAAACGGCGGCGCTCCGCGCCGCCGTTTTTGAGATATTCGCGAAAAACCACAAGGGGGGTGTTCAAACACCCCCCCAGCAGGGCGCGGGTTAACGTGCGTAATTGCACGTTTTCGGCATTACCCCAGCCAGCCATACTTTCATTTGCAGGCCCATAACTTTTAAACGTGCTGTATAAATTTCAAATAGGCAGCACACTTATGCAAAGACATGCTGAAGATTACTTGACCGAATTGGCCAGACAAACGGTAGCATAATGAGTAAGAAATGCAGCTTCAAAGGCACATGTAGTACAGGGGAAACGTACCTTGAAAACGCTTTTGGCGCCCTCACAGCCGAAGTATTCCAAATGACAACTCGTAACAAACATGCGATAATTGTAGTCACTTAAGCTTCAGAGCATCACTGAGACGTGGCATCCATGTCGTACGGTTTTAGAAATATCTCGAATTTCGGCTTTGCACCAACTCCGGCATTGCCCCAACTTCCCCTACATACCTGTGCTTGATGAAGTGATTGACAGGGAAACATGCATTGACTCATGGGAGACGCATGCGATTGGCAATGTCTCTCGTGTCAGTTGGATGTGAAGCATGCATGTGAAATGTGCCCTGCCTCAATGACGACTGCAAAAGGTTCATAATATAAGTCGGATATCAGTGGAAAAGCAGGAAAATAATAGTCACTATGAACTTATCATCTCGATCATTATACCTCACCCGTGTTGGTGTTTCTACAGCCACCAACGCATAGGAGGAGTGGGGGCAGACCCCCAGCCGTTCGGCTCCTGATCGAGGAGCTTCGTGGAAAAAAGAGCGTGATGCACTGTTCCCAGGACATGAAGAAGTTCATGATGCCAAAGTCTATGGTATTAGCAGTATTAGATCGTCGGTTGAACTTCTCCAGGTAAGGCAATGACCTAAATGTCGGGAAAATCGGGACCTGCTTAAAGGTAGTGTGCCACCTTTGAATGATTTCCCATTTTATTTTTCCTAGGATAAGAAGCTTCTGTTTTTACCTAATATCGCAAAAAAATCAAAAATGGGCCTAAAATAGTGCTTTTTTCGCCTAAAAGTTTATCGGTTTTTCGATATGTATAACAATTGTAGTGGGCTGACCGGCAAACAGGCGTCGGCAACAATCACGAATGCGGCGCACATGTGACAATAAGCAAAGGTTATTATAGAGTTACGACGTACGGGAATGAGTTATCAGCTGTCTAATCGTAGACAACACAATGTCGAATTTAAACTGTAAGCCTGTATTGGTATTGTTTCTTTAATTTGGCTGTCAAACATTTGCCGGTCCCGTAGCTCAGTTGGTTAGAGCGTTGGACTCCGCGTGGTGAGAGCACGCGTTCCCGGTTGTAACAGTCCGGGTTCGAAGCGCGACGGGCGCTCGACATTTATGGGCCTCCTGACAGGTATGGTTGCGGTTGGTGGCAGGCCGTAGCCAGGCGAAGTCAGCGAGGGGACCGGCCGTGCGCGGCTTTGTGCGCACGTTAAACTTTGGACTCTAAATTCTGCCATAGAATCGGAATTGCGCGATCGGAGGGTAGAGGGCAGGGTCATCGCAACAAGCTTCGCTTAGCGGTGGCTCTGTCCTTGTGAATCCTTCCCATCAAAAGGTTCGGACAAAATTTATAAAAAAAACATTAATTTATGGTTTGAAATATTATTTTATGTAAAATAATTGATATGAAACAGCCGTCTCTAAAGTCCGTCCCCATCTCACCACATGAAAGTGGCAGACATGACAATGATCAGCTGACGCATTTTTCTTGGCCGAAGTCAGAGCGCGCGGCCCGACGCACCACCACAGCACCACAAAGTATGAGCAGAAGCCGCGCCCAAAGCCAGGGCCCCGGTAACGCGAGGTAGCCGAGTCGGGGCAGCGTGCGCTGACCCAAGCCGGGGCCGCGGCTTTGGGCGCGGTCTACCGCATCCCCGCGGGCAGCCCCGGGCAATCACATGACACCGGGAGGACGCTCGGCCCGGCTTGGGTCAGCGCACGCTGCCCCGACTCGGCTACCTCACGTTACCGGGGCCCTGGCTTTGGGCGCGGTCTACCGCACCACCTAACAGGCGTGTTCGAAACCGCAGGAGATGATGATGAACGGGATTATCGAAACTTGATTGGATGAGCCTATCGGTAATAGCGATTTCAGTGTGTGCATTTATTGCTCATAGTGGTGTGAAATGTGGTTGGGGTACGACCGACAACCCGTCGGGGCGAATTTCGCACTGGGGTACTCAAAATTTGAAGAATTTAAGACGTTTCCATGAGTTTTGAAGGTACGGATAAGTTCTAAAAATCCGGTTCTCCTTATCTGGGCCATTAACTCCATACGGTCCAGGAAAGCTGGCACACTACCTTTAAACATCTTGAAGTGAAGTTTTTATGGAGCTGCCACTGAGGAAGCTCATAAAACGAAAACTCGGGTAAGTTTTGTAAATCTGATTAAACAAATAAATCTGATAAAAAGTAAATCTGACCTTGCAGTTTAAGGACCAACGATTTACGACTAACGATTTTATGACGTTTTTAGTTTAACGATTTATGAAAGCTCATTGCTGTATTTATTTTCCTGACTTGTCAATGTTGATCCAGGAAAGTTGTCACGACTTATACCATTTTAAGAAAGTATTTGCATTGAAACACATTTGTGTACATTTTTTTGCATCATTCAAGATTCGCAGTGCTGTAAGGACGCTTTTAAGAAAGGCTTCGTCATTCGAGGAAATATAAAGAATTAGGCCTAATGAAGGCGTTACGAAATATATGAAACGTGTCCTCGACATCCCATGGACGGCAATGACGCAGGAGAGATGAATTCAACGGCGCGAGTCACGGGACAGAATGGTTTCGATGCGGGCTGCTTTATATGGCGCCACGGGGTCGGTGGCGGGTCCGGTTTTCGTTCATTATACGCCGGCCGTCAGCGGCTACGTGCTCGGCGGGACAGTCTAAGTTCAGGCGTTTACCACTATCGCCATCTAGGAACGGGAGCATAAGCTCGTGAGGGCTAGGGCTCAAAGGACTGCAACTAGAATAATGGAGCAATCACTGTGCTAGCTATATGTAACTATACGTAGCTTGAAATGAATGCTGTGATCGATTAACACAACGTTGCCGCTTATTCCGAATGTCAACTGCAATTCATTTCGTAGAAAGCAACGATTGAAAGCGCAACGAACACTTGGCAATCGAGCTCCTACTGCATACCCAAGCACATGTGATCAATGCTTCACTTTGTATTTGTGCTCCGGCTTTAAAATATCAAATCATATCCGCAAGTTATTCAAACACCCACGCTGCATGAAAACGGGCCACTACCTTGAGGCCGTTGTGCTTTCCAAAAGGTTTCGATGTCAGCCCCTTGTGAATTGTATGTGACATGATATCGCATGTTCCTGCAAATGCAAAATGTCATGTGTGTTATTCCCGTGCATATATTACATATTACATATATTGCACTGTTGCCTACTGCCTACAGTGGTACCTTAGCAACAGAGAGTCCCGTCCTTCTTCCCCCGAACATGTTCGTTGATTTCATCTTGATTCTCGCAGATGATGCCCAGAGAACAGTCACCTTGTTCAGATTCCGACAGACCGAACAGCCTTGCGAAACAAAAGCCAAATGCGGACGCCGTTTTAGCTCCGAACAGTGCCACGTTTCCCGATTTAGCGGCGGCCATAAAATCATCCACTCCTTTCTCCTCCCCGCTGCCGTCCTCCCACACATCACCCTGTCTCCGGCAGCTAGTCTTGCAGCCTCCTCCCTCGCCTACTTTCCATTCGCACAGCGTCGCTCTCGGAGCTGCACCCGCTCGCCTCCGCCGTCCTGTGTTCGGAGAACAGAAGTGGAGAGCGCCGCAGCCCTCCGGCCCCTCCGGCTGCACTGTCCGATCGGCTGACCGATAGTCTATCCAGCACGCACAGTTGCACACTTGTTACTAGGAGCACAGTTTGCACACGCGCCCACGCACCACCTGTGTGAGAACAGCTGAGCTCTGCGAGACCACTGCCGAAAGATGGGCAAGGACGCGCGGCTTCATGGCAAGCAGGAGTAACGCTCTGACGCCGCTTTGCATGTGGATTTGGTGCCCGAGCGGTCTGCAATGTGTTGCGGTTTTGCGGGTGGCCGTCTATGGGGAACAGCGGTGGCTCAAGGGCAGTCCAGGGCCGCCAAAATGGCGGGTGGCGACGGTTGGAGCGCAGTATGGAAATGGCGTCCCTGCTCGACACACAGTGACATAAAGTGACGCCTGACATAAAACCCCGCTTGTAGCCAAGTCCCGTATAAATCAATCCGCAGATGGCAGTGCCGTTTGATAGATGCAGCGCACGGCGCGAGTGAGCACTGAGCAAGCGTTGCCGAGCTGTCACCGATGATTTGAAGGGTCACAGGGATAAGCATGCAATACTTGCAATGCCTGCAAAGGTAATGGATCACTGAACGATTTCTATTATTTCAAATGCCTACATTTAGATCAAATCCACACTAAGAATGCAGAAATCGATTATTGTGTTCTGTTTTGCAATTGATTCTGTGGCGGACAAGGTTTTGATCTCGTCATACACAAATATGGTATGCATCGGTGCGGTCACGCACATAATGATCAAATCACATAACTGTCGAATCATTCAAAATGACAGCAGTGCCCTTTGTCGTTTCGGAGTATCAGTAAAGGTTTTCTAGTATCCAAACTGTGACATACTATACTGTGTGTTAGCGCGTCATCTGACTGCATCGTTGTGCTGCTCTCCTTACGTCAAATCATCATCAGGAGCCCTGCGGTAGTCGACATCGCGCAGAGCCGACTCTACTCGCCAGCAGCGCGCAGGGACAGCGCGCACGGCCACCCACTCTTGTGGGAGACAAGAGCACAATGGGTGCCCCGGTGTTCGGTATCGCGCAGGGGTAGCGCGCAGGGCTGCTCCAGCAGCGCACGGGGCTACTCCTAGCTCCTGCGGTCAGCAGAACACAGGGCCACTCCTGCGGTCTGTAGGGCGCAGGGTCGCTCCTGCAGCTAACAGGATCGCTCCTGCGGTTAGCAGGGCCGCTCTGGTGGCTAGCAGGTCAGCTCTGGTGGCTAGCAGTGCCGCTCTGGTGGCGGAGCGGGCCGCTCAGGCACCCGGTACTCACCTCAGTCGCCTCGGAGGTGGTGCTCGTCTGGTTGGACGGAGGAGACATGATCTGCGCCGGCTCCGTCGGCGACGGCTCCCCGGAGTTAGACAGGTACTCCCGCACCTGACGCTTCTGGTTCTGCAGCATATGGTACGGCGTCGGGTGCTGCAGCCGCGTCTCCACCTGAGGCGGACAGGTCAGAGGTCAGAGGTCGCAGGTTACAGGTCAGATGTTACAGGTCACAGGCTACAGGTCACAGGTCACAGGCCAGAGGTCACAGGCCAGAGGTCACAGGTCACAGGTCAAATGCTACAGGTCACAGGTCACGGGTAACGGGTAACGGGTAACAGATCACAGGTAACAGATCGCAGATCACATGTTACAAATCACAGGCCAAAGTTCAGAGGTCATTGGTCAGAGGTCACAGGTCAGATGTTATAGGCCATAGCTCACAGGACAGAGGACACAGGTTACAGGTTAGAGGTCCCAGTTCACAGGTCACAGGTAACAGGTCACAGGTTACATGTCAGAGGTCCCAGTTCGCAGGTCATAGGTCAGAGGTTACATATCACAGGTCATAGGTCAAAGGTCACAGGTCAGCCGTCGCAGCTCACCACTCACTGGCCAAAGATCTTTTGCTAATTATGGTCTGAGGAAGATCGGGGATGGGTAGCTGAGAACAGAAGAGACAAATTACTATATTTTAGACGGATATTTTATTGCCCATCCCTGAACTTTGACCATTGTCTCTGGTAGCTAATTGCCTATTCGTCCACCCTGGACCGTATCCGCATTGGGACCACTTATTTAGCAAAGGTATGCAGCTTGTGTCATCACACATTTTGAAACGAGCTCCAGCCATTAACCTCCAGTCTTATCTCCTCCCTCCCGCACTTCAAGCAGAGTTACCACGAGAGTGGCAGTTGCCAGTAAGAATTCAGCACGCTCCAGGTATGAGACGAGCACGCCTCCGACACGAGCTCAACGCGTGTCCAAGCACGGGACCCGGGAAAGTAGCCGCAGCGCCCTCTGCAGCCTGGGGGAGCAGCAGCTGAGCATGGCAGAGCGACATCCAGGTCCGTTCCCGAAAAATACGGCCGAGTGAGCTACAAGGACAGTGCAGACTGCAGCTGGCATTTATTTGAGATAAATTTGTGATATGTTATCCATATTTCGCATTAATGTTGACAATACATACTAGACTTGAGTGTGAAAATAAATTAACCACCCATAGCAAAAATATGACGCGATTTTTTGCGAGGTAATTATACCGACGAAATCATCTATGCTCACGCCTATGCGTTTATCTTTTTGCACGTTAACATCGCATAAACACTAATCCATTCCGTCAAAAATAGAAAACAGTGTACCGCAAAAATGCTGTCCACAGGGTGTGCAAATAAATTTTATCATCCTGATTGACATATCTGAGCCCTTTGCCAGCAGCAGCGCCACTGCGGTCGGTTGGGGTTTTTTGAACAAGCTCGGGAACAAGCACGTGCCCGGGAGGGTTGGTTCCCTGGTTACCAAGCCAGAAGGCGGCCGCTGTGAGTGGTACCAGGTACTGGTTTGCATCACTCGGGACGAACGTGTTCTCCCCTCGCCTCACCCACCTGTTTAAGTCAGCGTTGTCTCTGCGATCAGCGATAGACAACAGCGACACGGACAGTACATGGAACACTCACGCATTCACGGCTGAAAACAGTTAGGTGGTCGTGTGCGGTGCGTATATTCCTTCCCTTACGCCGTACAACAATGTCACTGGGGGTGGGTGACACGGTGCGTACAACTCGCACTACACTGAAAACAATTTAACCCAAGGCTGGCGAGTAAACCGGTGTTTTACGGGTACCCCTATCCGCAACCATTTTTAACCACCCTCCCAGGAGTCAATTTAGGACATAACACTTTCGCAATTCACTCTGGAGAGTAGTAACCCTCCACGACTATTCGCGCACCAGTGGCTCGCGACCCCTCCATCGAAAGGTATTCATCGACGCCTACCTGGCAGCAGCGCCCCACAAACCCCTAGGAGATAGGGTTAACCTCCACGCCTATACCCTTCGCCGACCAAGTCACGAGGGCCAAAAAAACTCCCACGCTTGACCATATTTGCGGGAAAATATCTATATTATAGCAATCTCACACCTAGAAAACATCGGTGAGAAAGTTTCACATCGGTGGGAAAGGTCACATCGAATTCCCATAGAAATTTCGACATGACTCAGTCACCGGCAGTCATGCAGACCGCCCGAAATCAAGGAGATGTGTCGCCGCTGCTTTCGTGACCTTTATAAGAATCAAAATGGTCTCACTTGGTAGTTTCGGAAGAAAAAGCGTTGCCAATCGTCCCGTGATGAATATTGCAGAGGTTTTAAAGATGCACCCTAACAATTGTACTTTCGCCCCCACTTGAAAACCGCCAAACAATGTGCCAACATATCATTGGTTCAAAAAAAAGTTAAAAAATTGTTGTAATTCAAAACTGTATGAGACAACGCCATCTAGTTGTAACAGTAGATCCAACCCCTTCAGGGCAGGTTATGTAAAGGTTCGCCATCCACGGATACGCGTTTACGATACCTCGAGTAGTTCCAACTCTTTCAGTGAGGGCTGTGCCAATGACTCGACACCCGCGGGGACAATATCCGGTGCTGGGTAGCTACCTTACTGCAGACTGTGGGTACAGTGTATATTTACGAGTAATAAGGCAGGCAAGTCTGCTTACCCTCTAGCTAGAATCTGGACATGGCGAGTTAATACACATGTACCACCCGCAGAGCAACGCTTAATTCGCCAGCTTCGGGTGAAATTGTTTTCAGTGTACTGTTGTTGATAAGCGTTTAGGAAGGCCTTTAAATTAAATATTCATTTGCTTTAAATTAAGAATAAATTCTATTCTTAATTTAAAGCAAATGAATATTTAATTTAAAGGCCTTCCTAAACGCTTATCAACAATTGTCAATCTATATATACTCAACTCGCACTACGCCTTACTACAATGCTGAAGAGCAGAGGGAATGGATAATGCGGAGCGTAGGCAAATACTCCCCCTTCTACGTCGCACATGGCGGTAGGGGGAGTGAAGTGGACAAGCCCACCTGCTTGTAGCGTAAGATGACGATGGGTGCGTACTTACCTCACATGTCAACATACAATGATTACATGCATCTTTAGACACCTCAACTCTGTGTCCTCATCATCTTTTGTGAGAGAGCTAAATTGCATGATTTGCAAGATACCGAGACAGGAAACATTGTTAAAATTCATTCGTAGAACTGTCAAAAACAGGAACCTACAAATGTCCGCCTCCGCAGTGACACAGTCCTGGAAAGTGATTTTTTGTTTTTCCCATACCTGCTACATTGCATGATTAAATCGAGACATCCAGGCATTTTATTGGCACGTGCACTGTACCACACTTTTCAAAGTTTAATGCAGTGCTTTAATATTGCCAGCCGTGTGGTTCAAGGGGTGTGGTTAAACGCGTTGAACCACACGGCTGCTGACGTCACTATCAATTATAGTTGTGAGCTTTTTGGCAGGTATGGGAAACACCTTCCAGCCCTAAGGCCGAGAATTCAATAAATGTCACCTCGCTTTTTTAGCGAAAAGCACCTCGGGCCTAACGGCCCTCGGAGTTTTCGCTAAAAAACCTCGGTGACATTTATTGAATCATCCCGGCCCCGGGCAGGAATATATTAAAATATATATTTATCAGGGGTCTTTCCTTTGCTAATGCAGAATAAAATAGTTCGCGTGGATGACTTATTCTAAACGGAATATCAAATTAAGGAGATCCTAAAACAGAGTTGCCCGCAAAAAAAAACACACATCCGTTATTTTAAGCTATAGGTACCATTCCTTCCCGAACATTCTTTGAAATTATTTCAACACTCTTAAAGCTGTTTGAAAATGAGAAATGTCAGATTTTTTACTTTGTTTTTACTTATTCAAATTACGTTCATTTAACGTGTTTGACACAAGGCTTTACCTCATTCAAGGTGTTGATTATCTGGACGAGGCGAAGGTCAAAAGCTCAGCGAGAAATGGGTTCAGGCATCATGCATTACAACTTCATCACATACCAAACCGACATCCGCTCACCCCTGCGCACGTATGTACAGGACCCACCTGAAGCACCTTGTTGGGCACATCGACGCTGTGGAGCCGCGGCGGCGCGGCGGTCTGCGGGGTGGGCAGCGGCTGCGACTGCTGCTGCTGTCGCTGCAGCTCCAGCAGGTGCCGCTGCCGCTCTCGGGCCTCCTGCTCCTCGGCCTGCTGCCGCATCAGCTGCTGCTTCAGCTGGGTGCGCGAGGTGGTGCGCGCCGACTTGATGTTCATCATCGGACTGTGAACGGAAGAGGGGATGTGAACGGAGGAGGGGACTGTGAACGGAGCTGCCGTGACTGTGACTGTGAACGGAGGAGGGGACTGTGAACGGAGGACGGGGAAACGTGAATGGAGCGTGCACCGGCTGGCGGAGAATCACACCGAGCTCCTCGTATTCTGCCAGGAAATGAAAAAAGAACATTAATTCTCACGGAGAAAAGAGGAAAGAAAATGGTCCAATCGTATGTCTCAGTTCACTTAGGCATATTTTTATTTATTGATTTCCTTGTCACGGCTTTCGAGTGGGAGGAGCTGACTAACAATACCCTGGCGAAGGCACCAGCCGGCCCAGTCATTGCCCAGCCCTCAGTCCTCCTACATAGTCAGGAATACCTCTGGGACTTCACCCTGAAGACCCACAGTACCGGGGCTACAATAGTGCGAATCATAACCCGGCGTTTTATTATGCAGCTTATGTTTCACGGGCATGACTGTCATTGTAATATCACGTCACAAGCATTGAACAAACACTTGTGTTATGGCAGAATCAATACAATCGACACAACTGCAAGGCCACGGCGAGGAAAAAATCGAACGTGATCCGGCTGGAATTTCAGGGTCACCTTGTCACACCCTTTCACGCCTTTACTTCTGCATTTCGCTTTCAAACACGCAGTTGTTAGAGGCCCATGTCGAACAGGATATAAGCGTGAGCCCCACCACCATACCACGCGTGTTCAAATACGCATTTCGCCATCGTTTTTGGCAGGGCAAATAACGCACGACTGCGCGGCGGCCACGGTCAAGGTTGATGGAATTTGGGGCTGCTCGGGGACTTCCCGGTGTCTTCCTGAATGAGGTAGATAATTTGTCCCCCAAACAATTTTCTAGTCGAGTATCGTGTCTTTTCCACTGCTAGTTCAACCTTGGTTCCCTTCCTATTCCATGATTGGTTCCCTTCCTATTCCTATTCCGCACTTCTCACATTGTCGCGCCCCCTCCCCAGCACCGGTAGGTATACCCACGCTTAATTTATCCTCAAATCATTAGTTTCCCGAAAGTACCGGTTCGTATTATCATTCAAAAGTTGGTAGGCATTTGTTTTCTTTCCCACGCATGTTGCGATCGCAAACCGTCTAGTCACTCCACGATCAAGAAGATGACACGCCTTATCTCGTTATGACCTTGTGACCTGTCGCCAGTAAACGCGTGAGCATACATTTCGGAGCTAATCTAGCCGATGTTTGTGTTTCGCACTCGACAAATTCCACAACTGCGCGGCTTTGAGTGAAATAGAACGGCGATATGATTGTGTCATTTGTTCTCAAGTTGTTTGATCAGTAGGTACTAGGCGGGGGTCGCTTTGTATGTCATCGTTACTTGCACAAACAAGTATAGACTGTGTCACCCAGGCAAACTCAAGTTGAAGCGCACATAATTGCACTTGCAACGCACCTGTTCATCTCAACGGTTAGTTATCTAAAAATATCGCATTGTGAACTCATCCCGGGGTTTTCCTTTACAGCGGCATGCACCGAAAGTCAGCTCATAGTATCGTGCGTGGACGATCACTTACCTTGTCCATTGCTGCATCTCCCAATTTGGACTGATACACTGGGATCCCGAGGATGCCAAATGCGGTGGTAAATAGCTTCCAGTGAAGTAATCTAGTCATGAGAACCTCCTTTACGGATAACACATGAATCCACGGCCACCGCAGTCGGTTTTTTGAATATTTAAGCGGGCGACTGCGGCCTACAGGCGGTCGCCGATGGTAGATAGGCAGGTGGACAGTGGCGTCGGCTTAATGCGGCTGTGAGCGACTACGGGCGGCCATGAGCGGTTGTAGGTGGTCGTTGGTGGTCATACGCGGTTATGGGTGGCCATGGGCGATTATGGGCGAATGAGGACGGTTTTTTAGAACTGTGATTGAAATAATATATGTTTTACAGAAGGGATTTCATCATGAGCATTCAGCAATACAATCTAATCCTGTCCAATCCTATATTCCTATCCCATCATATCTAATCATATCTAACCCTGTCTAATCCTACCTAGTCCTATCTAATCCTATCTAATCCGATCTAGTCCAACCTGGTTATATATAATCCAATCTTGTCAAAACCAGCGCTGACCAATCCCATCCAATCCAATCCTGTCCAATAATATCAAATCCTATACCATCCTATTAATCATAGTTAATTCTATCTAATCCTATTTAATCCAATCCTATCCAATTCCACCCCGTCCCATTCATTCCAATCCAATCCAATCCAATCCAACTCAATTCTGTCATATCCCTAGCAATCCTGTTCTGTCCTATATTTCCTTTTCTTTGCTATAGAATATCGTATACAAATACGCCAAAATTCATTTATGAGCCATCAGTCCGCGATTAGATAGAACTGTACTGTATAGACGGAGAGGAAAATTACAGCTGATCCGGACAAGTGTGTCGATATATACGTATTGACAGACACTTTGAGCACACTGAAGCACTTAACTATCAATAATCAGAACTACAGTTTCCCCTGTAGCTATCGATTCCCCGTCCTCTCGACACACACACAGCACTCATGGTATATACGTGCAGATAAAGGCGGTCTGTCGATCAGTTGTGTAACAGTGTGCGTGATAAATGGGACAGACACTTCAATAATTTCAGACTAAATAATGCGCCCTTTCAGAAAGCAAGCATGTAAGCTGAGTGTTTTATCTGTGTAAGTGTGAACCTTTGTTCGAAATTCAAGCATAATAAAATTGTTAGAAGGCTCGCTGTATGAATTGGCGCGATGGCACATACAGCTATTATGCAATGTAGGTATCATTTAAAGTGGAAATTACCTGATGCACCGGCATACTACCATAATTCATATTAACTGTTGATGTAATTCAGCGGAGATATTTTTAAGATCACCAAACATTTTTTTTAAGGTAGATTCGGAAGACAACCGTCTCCCTTCGTCAGCCAATGTAAAACACTGAAAAAAGACCGACATAGCAAAGGGCAATGCAATTGTCAGTGTCATTCACATTGCCATTTCCATGCTGTTTTTATGGCACTTTTAGCGTTTCAAGTGGCGAAGAGAGAGGGCTGCATTCCGAAAGCTACCATCACATAAATATAAGCAACGCAGGTGTTCCGAACAATCTCTAGCGAAACATAATTCATTTTCTGAAGCAAATTTCAAACGGGAATGTTATGCATGCGAGTGCCATAAGCTTCGTCATTATCGTGCACACCTGTTGCTAGGGTCAATTCTCTCCGTGGTAACAATGCCCCGGCACCCTGACACCCGATCAGGAAGTTCCGACATGTGTCACTCAATACCCGGATAGCTCCAAAAGCGGTCACTCCCCCACCTACATGCTCAGTATACCATGTGCAATGCATATGGCCAGTGCCGGTTGATGCCCCAGGCCTGATAAAACACTGTGTAAGTGAGCCAGCTCCTTGTCCCAGAGTCGTTGCTAGGCCATAACAGCGAGGACACGGCTTGTGTCAGGTGAAAAACGGCATGTCAGCGCTGAGGTTTCATTGGTAAGTGAAGAAACGTGGAGTTCAGTTATGTTCTACCTTAAAAGCAATCATTCGAATATTCTCATGCGAAATACTCTTTTCAAAAGCACGCTTTCCAAATAATTCGCTTTTGACAGGACTGTTGCTATTTTACCTATAATCGGAAGCATATAAATGCTTAATTTGTGGTTTCCCGTCAAGACGAGAATATGAAATGGATCGTAACAACTTGTAAGTATAATTATTAGGGCGAAAAATCAACTACCTGCAGGTTATGAATACAAAATAAGATGGCACACCTTGCGACAAGAAACGCATGATTGTGAACTTCATTTTCGGTAGTATCTATGCTTCTTTTTGAGAAGGATAACTCAGAAATATGTAAAAAGACATAAACCATTATCCGTGAGAGTTAAATGTTACCGAATAGTTACAGATTGAGCTGATTTATGTTTTTTGTTTGCTGGGAGCTTTTCTTTCCCTTTCATTCGGCCTGAAAATACCGTTGCAGAGCTATGAGATGTTAGGATAGGGTGGAGGCGTTGGGCTGTGCGGGACACTGACAGTGATCCGCGGAGGCGAGACCTTCCCGTTTGGACCGGATTGCCCCGTTGAAACAGTGCGCTCGCCGCTAAAACGGTCAACCCGGACAGAAATTACGGGTTCTGGTACGGACCCGACCTCATCCACTGGTTGTCTAGTGGAGGTGACTGCCAGCCCGGAAAGGGAACACGAGGGGCACGCAGATGGGTTTGTCCTGAAGATGGCGAGGACGGGTGTGGACCTGATGTCATATCGGCGACATCATCCTGCATCCCACATGACCAGTGTGGCGAGGTCACAAACTGATGTTTAGAACGGTTATAGGAAAATCACAAGTTCACTCTAAACCAATAACTATTGCTCATTCTCAAGGTGCAATTACCACCCAATCATCGGAACCTTTAACAACCGTTAACGCTTATCGCATAGTTACCGTTCAGATGATGCACTTATAAGTTTGTTTGTTTTGTTGGGTTAGGCCCTTTCGGTCCAATGAGACCATTTCAGAGCCGGGAGGATGATAGGATATAGGGGGAGACATTGGTCTGGGCAGGCACCCTAGTGAGTCGCCGGGGCTGAGCCCGTCCAGAGGACGGGCCACCCAGCCCCAAGGCACTCACTGCACCCGGCTACGGGGTGCGCTCCCTCGGGAGCAGCGGTGCCGCTCCAAGGGAGCAGCCCGCATGAGATAAAGTTGCCTGTCCAGCCCGGAAGGTGGTTGCGGCGTGGAGGAGAAGGATTTCAGTATCCTGAGGATAGAAGCACGGAACGGTGGACTTATAAGGATGGATAATCCGAGGCTATTCGAGGAGGGATGGTGATCCTTTCGTGTGCTGCATAGACGACCGAGCGGCAGTCCTGCGCGCCACCTGACGCCAGTATATTGTACTGACAGTTGACACATCATCCGCTGTATGCAGGACTGACACTGTAATGCCATCAAGCCCTAACGAGGGCTGATTGATAGTCATCGGCTGAGTTCAAGAGGTCCCTGCGGATTCAAAAAGCTCTTCGAAAGCTCTAAGGATCACCATCGGCGTTGGATGACCCACGTTGTTCTCCAAGGGTCCATTCTAGGCCGGGTCGCCTGCTGAGGACCCAAATAGAAACAACGCACATGGGGACCACGCTGAGCTCCAAATGGTCCCTCGCCGGCTTCTGAGAGTCTCACTCAGGCTTCTGAAGACCATGATCTGCCTGTGAGGACCCTCAATGATATATGAGGGCTCACACCGGCGTCGGAGGGCCGGGGGCCCATGATGGTCCCCCAGGGCCCTACGTCCGTGTGTTAGGGATCCACGCCGGTCTCTGATTGCCTTGTGTCAACATTAACCCGCGCCCTGCTGGGGGGGGGGGTGTTTGAACACCCCCCTTGTGGTTTTTCGCGAATATCTCAAAAACGGCGGCGCGGAGCGCCGCCGTTTTTGGTATACCTTATCATACATCAATTCTACACATGTTGTGAAAATCTCAGACCAAGGTCATTCAAGGTCAGGTCACCAGGTCACTTGAAGTGACCTCACCTCATAAAAAGTTTCAATGTCTGTCATAGCTACACCGAGTGACCGATCGCTTTGAAACTTTCAGCGATGGCTAAGAGCAATAGCATGTACAAAATGTATATCTCAGAATTTTGATATCGATGACCTAAGGTCAGGTCAATTTTGCGACCTCCCCATTATAAGTCAATGGGAGAAAATTGAAATGCGCCTCCTTTGGACGAAAGACGTTATAAACACTCCCAAACACTGAATTACAAGTGGTTTAGACACACTGAACATGAAATTGGTGTCCGTGACCCCTGTTTATGCCCTGAGGTCATCTTAGGTCACGAATGGTATCTAACAGTTTTTTGCAAATAACTTTTGATAGAGGCATGCTAGAGCGATGAAAACGCCTTAGATGTGTTCAGCTCGACGATACGGATCGACTGATATGCAGCATGACCCTTTCCGGTCAGGTCATGACCTTGACCTGAGGTCAAATTTTCAAGTTGACCTTTCAAGGTCAAGTTATAGTTCATTCGATGCGTCTTGACGAGAGAAACACGATGCCGGTAAAAGTAAGCTCGTACAAGGCTTGGGTCAAAAGTTATTGCAGAAAAACTGTTTCCGAAAAAATCGGCTATTTTTGCAGTTTTTGCCCCCTGCAGGCAAAAGTCAAAACCGTTGACGTTAGGTCAAATCTGAGAGAATTACTCAAAAAGGGCGTTAATAGGGCTATCGAATGCGCTTTTCCGCGGCGCTGTAGCTCTATTGGTTCCCGAGTTATGCGTTGGCTTCTTGGAAATTGTCGACATTCGACCTGGAAATCGGCGAAATTTTGCCTTCAATGACCACTGGTGACCTGACCTTTGACCTGACCAAAAAATTGACCGAAGTGATTTCGTCATTATTTTTGACGCTCTTTCGAACGCCGCCTTCCGCGTATCGCTACGTGGCCCAGGAGCCGAGTTAGAAGGGGGGGTTTTCAAACACCCCCCCAGCAGGGCGTGGAAATCCAGGACCCCCAGCCGGGCGCGGGTTAAGGACCATTCCGCGCAGGTCTATGAAGGCCCATGCAAATTTCTAAAGGCGCCTTCTGACGCAGGTCTCGGAGAGACCTCGGCAGCCTTTGAGGACCTTCTTCGGCTTTTCGCCAGCCTCTTAGGACCTTATGCCGCACTCCAATGGCTGACTCAAGTACCCTCGTGGCCCGTGGGTGCTTGATGACACACACAAGGATTCTTTGATGGATCACACCGCACCGGTCCGAATTGCCCACAGTCCCGTCCACATACGTCTATTGTAGGCCGGATTTTGGGCCTCTGAGGTATCACTCGGGACCTTGAGAGCTCCAAAGAATGTTATTTCGCAGGATTTCCGTGAGCTTCCTGCCAGAAGAGTTTATGTCTTACTGCTTTTAAAGACCCCCTTTCACATCTGAGGGCACTGCACCGCCTTTAAGGTCCTTGGCCTCCGCGACGCACAAACCTTAACCCACACCGGCCTCTTTGTCTTAACCCGCGCCGGGCCGGGGGGGGGGTGTTTGAACACCCCCCCTGCGGTTTTTCGCAGATATCTCAAAAACGGCGGCGCTCCGCGCCGCCGTTTTTGGCACACCTGTTCGTGCATCTTTTCCGCACATGTTGTAAAAATTTCAGACCCAGGTCGCCTTAGGTCAGGTCACTAGGTCACGCCAACCTCAGAAAAAATACCTCACCTCACCTCAGTGACCTCACCTCAGAAAAAATAAGAATGCTCGTCATAGCTACACCGATTGATCGATTGCCTTGAAACTTTCAGCGATTGATAAGAGCAACAATATCTATAAAATGTATTTCTCGGAATTTTGATATCGGTGACCTAAGGTCAGGTCAATTTTGCGGCCTCTCCATTATAAGTCAATGGGAGAAAATTGAAAAGCGTCTGTTTTGCATGAACGCTATTCTAGACACTCTCAAACATCGAGATATAGGTAAGATTGACACACTGAACCAGAAAATGGCAACTGTGACCCCTCGTTATGTCCCCGAGGTCATCTCAGGTCACGAACAGAATCTAACAGTTTTTCGCTAATAACTTCTGATAGAGAGGTGCTAGAGCGCTGAAAACGCCTTAGATGTGTTCGGCTCGACGTTGCCGATCGACTGATATGCAACATGACCTTTTCCGGTCAGGTCATGACCTTGACCTGAAATCAAATTTTCAAATTGACCTTTCAAGGTCAAATTATAGTTCATTCGACGCGTCTCCACGAGAGGAACACGATGCTGGCAAAAGTAATGTCATGGCTCTTTTGAGTCAAAAGTTATTGCTGAAAAACCGTTTTTCGTAACAACGGCTATTTTTGGAATTTTTGCCCTCTGGAGGCTAAACCGTTGACCTGAGGTCAAATCTGAGAATATTATTCAGAAAGGTCTGAGAATATTATTCAGAAAGTACTATCGAATGCGCTTTTCCGCGGCGCTGTAGCTCTATCGGTTCCCGAGATAGCCGTTGGCAGTTTCCAAAATGTTGAAATGGTCAACATTTTACCTTTGGTGACCTCTGGTGACCTGACCTTTGACCTGACCCAAAAAATGACTGAAGTGTTTTCGTCCTTATTTTGGACGTTCTTTCGATTGCCGCTTACCGCGTGTCGCTACGTGGCCCAGGAGCCGAGTTAGAAGGGGGGGGGGGGTGTTCAGACACCCCCTCCCCCCGGCCCGGCGCGGAATCTCAGAGCACCGGCCCGGCGCGGGTTAAATGGTCTATCAGGGTTCATATACGGCTTACCGGCATCTAAAACCGTAGTCCACCACGGCCTAATTCAGTCGGAGAAAATCAGTCGATCAGACCGACTTCTAATGTAACATATTAGCTGCAGCCTTTGCGCTGCCACTATACTACCCTGCTTTAACTACATAGGTTATATAGGGCTGCAGGTATAATCCGGGCTATACGTATAAAACGATACCAATGAGTTCGGCAAAAATATATGGTTTAAAGATGCTGAAAGACAGCACATCACGACTTCTTTATCTTTGACGGAATCTTCCTTTTTTTTGCTTAACCCTTGCCATGCCAGGGCGTTTTCCATAACGCGGACGGACGGGGGGGGGGGGGCACGACCCTTGGGCTATTGGCTCCTATAGCACATAGAAACACCAAATTCACAAGGAAGATAGACCTGTAGAAGATATCGCCCCTGTTCAAATTTGGTCGCTCGAGGTCAATATGTAGGATTTTTCTCTTTTTGGGGGGGGGGGGAAGAAATGCAAAAACTTCGCTAAAACACGTCAAAAGAACGGTTGTGTAACGTTTGAACCAGGGTTTCGGAGTCGGAGTTGGAGTCGCCCGGAGTCGTGGCAAGCAGCCAGGAGTCGGAGTCGGAGTCGGAGTCGGCCAAGTTGCCTCGACTTCGACTCCGGGAAGTTACTAAAATCCGTGATCTCACTTTTCAGTTGTTTTTAACCAGTGGCCCCGCGGTAGAGTTCGTTTCTGGTGATCAAAAATAACTAAAATAACTTTTGCACGCATCTTGTTTTTGTTCTGAGTCCCGGTCCTGGACTTCCACGCCCTGCTGGGGGTGGGGTCACCGAAAGTAAAATTTCGGCACTTCCCAGGTCAAACTTCGATAAGTCCCGACAAACCAGCGCTTAACTCAGGAACGGATAGAGCTACAGCACTGTGGAAAAGCGCATTCGATAGCTCTTTTAACGGTCTTTCTGAATAGTTCTCGCATATTTGACCTGAGGTCAACGGTTTAGCCTGCAGGAGGCAAAAACTGTCAAAATAAACGTTCTTTGCGGAAACGGTTTTTTGCAATAACGTTTGACTCAAAACTTGCACGAGATTATTTTTTATCAGCATCGTGTTCCTGTCGTCAAGACTCGTCATCGAATGAACTATAATTTGACCTCGAAACGTCAAGTTTAAAATTGGACCTCAGGTCAAGGCAATGGCCTGACAGGAAAAGGTCATGTTACATATCAGTCGATCCGTATCATCTGAAGCGTTTTCATCGCTCTAGCGTACCTCTATGAAAAGGTATTAGCGAAACATGTTAGATATCATTCGTGACCCAGATGACCTCAGGGACATAACGAGGGGTCACGGGTGCTATTTTCCGGTTCATTGGGTCATGTTTACTTGCAATTCGATGTTTGAAAGTATTTAGAATGACGTTGCTCCAAAAAAAGCCCATTTCAATTTTTCCTATTGACTTTAACCCGCGCACCGACGGGGGGGGGCGGATATCCGCCCCCCCTGAGGTTTTTCGCGGATAGCGCGCCGCGAAATTTGGTACGACTATTCTCTCATCAATTTTACACATGGTGTGCAAGTTTGAACCTCCTAACTTTTAAGGTCAGGTCACCAGGTCACTTTGAATGACCCAACCTCAGGTCACTTTTTTGCAACTTTGTCACCGTGCCAGAGCTACAGTAGATGTCGGAGGCCTTTGAAAGTCGCAGGATGTTATTAGCTCATTAGTAGCTACAATTTGTATATCTCGGAATTTTGATGTCGGTGACCTAAGGTCAGGTCAATTTCGCGACCTCCCCATTGTAAGTCAATGGGGGGAAAATCAACTCCCTGTTTTACCACTAAAACGGGTCGGAATGGCCCCATATACCATACATGACTTCATATACGATCAACCTTCACTACCTTGAGGTCTGTTTTGCTGATGGGCAGCTGTAAGGTCATGTGACGTCATCAAAGGTTACCAAAGGTTTTTTGCCAATAACTCCGTACAGGAACAAGATACAGCCACGCGGATGGTCTCATTGTGTTCAGCTCGTCAAGACGCATCGAATGATATACATGATGACCTCGAGGTCACGTGACCTGAGGTCAACCTTTGACCTTGACCTTTCGAGGTCAACATATATATCATTCGATGCGGATTGACGAGAGGATCACGATGATGCCCTTAGTTTGTTCCTAGCTTGACTAATTCGAAAGTTATTCGAGAAAAAACTCTCCATATCTAGCGCCGCCATTTTGACTTTTTCAAACCTTGTGACGTCATCTTTGACCTGACCTGAAAATGACCTTTGTAAAAATTGTAGACCTTGTCCGTGCGTATCCGATGCCGTTTACCGCTTGTCGCTATCTTGCTTCGTTCTCGAGATCTCAGGGGGGCGGTCATCCGTCCCCCCCCCCCCCGTCGGTGCGAAGTTGGCGCAGACCCCCGTCGGTGCGCGGGTTAATGGAGAGGTCGGAAAATTGATCTGACCTGAGGTCACCGAAAACCGATATCAAATTTCCGAGAAAAACATTTTGTACGTACTGTTAGTGTTATCCTTATTAATTGCTGAAAGTTTCAAAGGGATCGGTCACTCGGTGTAGCTATGGCAGGCATTTAATTTTTTATGAGGTGAGGCCACTTGGCGTGACCCTGTGACCTGACGTTGAGTGACCTTGGTCTGAAATTTACATAGCATATGCAGAAAAAAAATGCATGATAAGGTGTGCCGAAAACGGTGCCGCCGGAGAGGGTGTTCAAACACCCCCCAGCAGGGCGCGGGTTAATAAAGTGTCGTTTTCAATGCTTCGTATCAGACCCGGAGTCGGAGTGGGAGTCGGAGTCGGAGTGGGAGTCGGAGTCGGAGTGGGAGTCGGAGTCGGAGTCGGAGTCGGAGTCGGAGTCGGAGTCGGAGTCGGAGTCGGTCAGGAGCTCGGAGTCGGAGTCGGAGTCGGAGTCGGTCAGGAGCTCGGAGTCGGAGTCGGAATCGGAGTCGGAAAAGCAATACCACGACTCCGAAACCCTGGTTTGAACTAGGGACAAATACAAAATTGACCTGAGGTCAAAGGTCAGGTCAACGAACCCAAGCTAGGTATTTAGTTTTTCGCAAATAACTTCTACAAAAATGGACCTAGAGCTACGACAGTGTACCATCGCATTCGTCTTGTCAAGCCGCGTCGAATGATAATATATTGCTTGGAAAAGGAAGTTTTATGTTGACCTCATGTGACCTCGAATAACCTTTGGTTGACATTCATACATGAAAGGTCATATATCTTGACTTAGATTCGTAACCGCTGATCACGAACCTGGCAACCCTTTTGCTCAAAGCATTCATTTAAAGCCTCAGGATGACAGAACTGTGTTAATTGTTATGGCTGACTTGAATCAGTGAAACAGCCTCTACAAGGATACTCTTCCGTGACCTTGACTTTTAGCAGCCTTGTATCCTAAAGTGAACCACAAACAGGGCCGTAGCTCACTTATTTACGGATTAAGACAGGGGGAAACGCCCCCCCCCCCCCCGGGCTGCGGTGGTTGCGATTACCTCTGGGCCCGGCCGGGTTAAGTGAACTTTTTAAGTCCACTAAAATCCAATAAAAGTGAAAAGTTCACTAAAAAAGTGAAGCATTTTGAAAAAAAGATGCATATAATAGCCTACTTACAATAAACCAATTATGATGGGTGAATGGAATAATTAACTACGACATTTGGTATTTTATTGTAAGGAGGAAATTTAAAAGCACCTTTCTCAAGCTTCTTATATGTATCTATGTCTTACATACAAGTGCTCTAGCAAGTTTAATTTAGTGATTAATTAATTAAGGTCATAAATGCACCAAATGCGTCATATCGCATATCGCTCGATTCGGGTGATCAATATAGCGAATGTGAAAAACCGCGTGATAGAAGCTATGACACTCGGCAAGCTTAGCACATCCTGTAAGATTAAATCATATCGCTGCATAGAAAAAAAGTTGCGTAATTTCAGTGCTATTTTGACAGTGTACCTACCGGTTTTTGTGACCTGGTGACTTGACTTGAGGTCACTGGAATTCAGAACTCCTTAGGTGCCAGTCAAATAGATGCCCCAAAGAGTGAACTTTGGTAGAGTTAAGTGTAACGGTGCTCACGCTATTTACGAAAAACTGATTTTAATAATGTGATTTTGTTATCACAAGACAGGTCCAATTCTACTCCGACCTTGTACCTACCAGCAGGGGCGGATCCAGGAAAACTCCAAGGGGAGGGTCATGAACCGAAGTGGTGCCCCTACCTATACCCAAAATTAAAAACTCAACGGATTTCGTCCACTTCATTTTGGTGGTGCCCCCATTTTCAGTTTTTTTTCTTTTTCTTTTTTATTTTTAGTCAGTATCTTAACTCTTAGCCACAACCACATTTACCAATTGTAAGCAAGTATATATGAATGTGCCATGTGTATATATGTTGTGGACGCTGAGTAGTGAGTACTTACCAGGAACGTTATCAACTTATCAGGTAAGCAAATCGTTGTCAGTCCGACGAACTTGACCCTGGCGTCTAAAGGGTCTGTCCTTGACACTTCAGGCTTGTCAGGGGCACCAAAGTCCTTCCAGGGACACCACAAACCTGTCAGGGGCACCTACGGCCTTGTAGGGGCGCCACAGGCCGGCCAGGGGCACCACAGGCCTGCCAGGAAGCAGGGGCACCACAGGTCTAGCAAGTATACACGACAGGCCTGTCAGGGGCACAACGGGCCTGTTGGGCCCATGAGCACCCCTAGGGGCAGGGGCACCTCAGTCCTTCCAGGGGCACCGCAGGCCTGTGAGGGGCACCAGCGGCCTAGCAGGGGCACCAGTCAACACAGGCCTGCCAGGGGCACTACAGACCTGCCAGGGGCACCAGAGGCCTGCCAGGAGCACCATCGACCTCGCAGGGGTAACTTGGGCCTGTCAGGGCCCAGGGGCACCACGGGCCTGTCGAGAGGCACTTCAGACTTTTCAGGGGCACCATAGTCCTCTCCGGGCGCAGGGGTAGCAGGGGCACCAGAGGCCTGCCAGGGGCACTACAGGCCTAGCAAGGGCACCACTGGTCTATCAGGGGCACCACGAGCCTGTCATAGCCAGGCATCTCAGGCTTGTCAAGGCCCAGGGGCACCACAGGTCTGTGAGGGGCACCAGCGACCTAGCAGGGGCACCAGTCAACACAGGTCTGCCAGGGGCGCCACAGACCTGCCAGGGGCACCACAGACCTGCCAGGGGCACCAGAGGTCTGCCAGGGGCACCACCGGCCTCGCAGGGGCACCACCGGCCTCGCAGGGGCACCTTGGGCCTGTCAGGGGCACCACGGGCCTGCCGAGGGGCACTTCAGACTTTTCAGGGGCACCGGTCCTCTCCGGGCGCAAGGGTACCAGCGGCCTAGCAAGGGCACCAGAGGCCTGCCAGGGGCACCAGCGGCCTAGCAAGGGCACCAGAGGCCTACCAGGGGCACCACAGGCCTAACAAGGGCACCACGGGCCTGTCAGGGGCACCTCAGGCTTGTCAGGGCCCAGGGACACGACAGTCCTTCCAAGGGCACCGCAAGCCTGTCAGGGGCACCAGAGGCCTGCCAGGGGCACCACAGGCCTAGCAAGGGCACCACTGGCCTGTCAGGGGCACCTCAGGCTTGTCAGGGCCCAGGGGCACCACAGTCCTTCCAGGGGCATTACAAGCCTGTCAGGGGCACCAGAGGCCTAGCAAGGGGCACCACAGGCCTACCATGGACACCACAGGCCTGCCAGGGGCACCACCGGCCTTGCAGGGGCGCCTCAGGCCTGTCAGGGGCACCACGTGCCTGCCGGGGACACTTCAGGCTTGTCAGGGGCGTTACAGTCCTGTCAGGGCCCAGGGGCACCAGGCCCGTGGTGTCCCTGCTAGGCCTGTGGTGCCCCTGGCGGTCCTGTGGTGCCCCTGTCAGGACTGTGATACCCCTGATAGGCCGGTGGTGCCCCTGGCAGGTCTTTGGGCCCCTGGGCCTCAAGGGGGGGGGGCCATGACCCATGTGACCCCCCCCCCTTGGATCCGCCCCTGCCTACCAGGTTCTGTTACCAGGACCTGACTTGAAATGACTGGGACTCAAAATCTTCAGGGAGTGTGCCAAAAGGATGCCCCAGATGGTATGCCAAATTTGCCGTTGTTATTGAGGGGTTCAATAATTAAACCCCTGGCCGTGGTTAGTTTTTGTGTTTTTTTTTATAAAAATAAGTTTTTTATAAACATAAGAATAGACAATGACAAAAAAAAACGTCGCAGTGGCTACCAAACACAGTACATCGTATTTCGCAAATTTCAAAGTCTCTTCAGCTAAACAGATGTCAAACAAAAAAATGGTACGACTCTAATCCAATGGTTTGTTTTAAAATATCACAGCCATTCTTACCATGCAATGCTATTGAGCTAATTTCAAAGTACAGAGGTAAATAGACAAACTGTGCTCACATAAAAGGACACCTATAAGTTCGGTAAAAATGATATCAGAATACGGTTTAATTTTTGCGGCGTTTTTGCGTTCTTTTGCGGTTTGCGGCGGTCGGGTGATTTTATTTTCAACGTTTGCGTTGGCGTTTCGGGCGTGCGTTTTACGCGTTTTGCGGTGTTTGCGTTTTGTAGTGTTTGCGTTTTGCGGCGGGCGGGCGTTTTTTGTGATGTTTGTGTTTGGCGGCGGGCGTGCGGGCGATGCGGGCGGTTTTCTTTTTGCGTCCTTTTGCGGTGTTAAATTTGTTTGCGGTTGGTGGCGGTTGGGCGCTTTTTTGCGGTGTTTGCGTTTGGCGGCGGGCGGGCGATCTTTAGGCGTTTTCGGTCGACAGTTAAGCGTGCGTGCGATGCGGGCGGCTTGATTTGCGGCGTTTTTGCGTTTTTGCGGTTTGCGGCGGGCGTTTGTTTTTTGCGACGTTCGCGTTGGCGTTTCGGGCTTTCGTTTTGCGCGTTTTGCGGTGTTTGCGTTTGCGGCGGGCAGGCGTTTTTTCACAATTCAAACTTCCAACCTTCGGGCATCAGAATAATTTTAATGTTGGTACATATACCTACCATAGTGGTTGTCGTGAATGATGAAGAATAATACCTAAGTAACCCGCATCGAGTGATTCATGATTGTTCCATTGCTGCAGATAAAGGTCAACTTAAGTGGAAGCCTATGATTGATTAGGTCAAGGTCAGATCGCGTATGGTCCGGGCAGAGCTGTTGTTTAGGTAGGTCGGTCGCTTTACAACTTATCATACCTTTCTTTTGAAACCAAGAACCCTTAAGACCTCAAGCGATATCATGGTCAAAAACAAAAACAGAACTACTATGGCGCCCATCCAAAGAGCGTTATAACTACGTTTGCAAAAACAATCTTAGTATATGACGGCATAATGACGGCATATATGTATATGACGGCATAACTTCCGGCGCTAAACAAGTAGATGCCACATTTCGCTATTGAGGTTTAATGAGACTGTCAAACGTCAGTGATCATTGATCATCAATCATCAAAGACATCAATGAATGTCTTTAATGGATGACCAAAGAGTCGCGGATTTGTCCACTTCTAAGTAGCAAGTAGTGCTTTGTGATTTTGCAACAGTCATGAAACTGTTATGAAGCATTGTTTGAAAAGTTTTATCCGCGATTTAGAGGGCCACGAAATCGACCATCGGTCTCTTCATACGCCGGATGACACGAGCTGGCGACGAGCCAAAATACGCACCGCGGTCGTCTGGTGACGTCAGACTCGGGCTCGTCGCTAAGCGACCACGTCACCGGAAGATAATATGCCGCAGCGAAACGGCGAAGAAGCCCTAAGGCAAACCAAAGCGACCGGGGATAGCCTCGGCTTAGGCAAAAGAACTCATGAGACTTGAGAGGCATATAGGTAGGTACATACAATAAAAACCACGCTAAAAATATTCAGGTTACTTATAGAGGCGCATAAATCATAATCCAAAACTGAGAGGCGAGAGCCGATTTTGTTTTGCCAACAAAATGAATAATACCTATGATCTGATACCGATACCGGTGTATGAGTAAGATTCCTTGTGGATTGTGATATTCTGTACGTAGAAGTGATTGGTCCATCCTGTATGCTGAT
The DNA here is from genome assembly GCF_019059575.1 of Amphibalanus amphitrite. Lineage (NCBI taxonomy): Eukaryota > Metazoa > Arthropoda > Thecostraca > Balanomorpha > Balanidae > Amphibalanus > Amphibalanus amphitrite. The sequence goes on along the minus strand of NW_024882350.1, from coordinate 228,314 downwards.
GTGTAGGCTGCTTTATCTGTGGGTCTATTCCGATGCCGTGAGTCACACTCTGTGGCTGGGATTCCACCCCCGCAGCCACGGAGGTCCGTCCAGTGCGACCACGGCCACGGCGACACGTCCCGGGTCTGGCCGGCGACTCACCAGTCGGGCTGCACGGGCGCGCTGTTGGCCACCTCCCTGGGCTGGAGAGAGTGTCGTCGCAGCCGCTCCATCAGTTGAGAGCGGTCCACGCTGGAGGTATCGGACGTCCTGTCCGGCCCGGAGACGGCCAGCTGGGCCGCCCCCGCCCCCGCCCCCGCCGCCGGGAGGTCCGGCCGCCGGCAGCGCGCGCCGAGCACCCCGGCCGAGGGAGGGGGCAGGCACGGTCCGCCGGCGGCCGCCAGCGTCACCACCGGCACCGGCGGCGGCTGCGGACCCACCACCACGTCCAGCATGCGCTGCGCCTGCGACAGCACCCCGACACGAACACAGTCGGCGTTGGTGGGCGTGCGGCCGCCGTCCGCCTCCTCGGCGTCCTCCAGGGCGGCGACCACGCGCTCAAACTCGCGCAACTGCTCGGCGGTGGCTGTCTCCATCTGCTCGGGGCTCAGGGTCGGCGTGGATGTGAGCGCCGCCTGCTGCGGCCGGTCGCCCCACGATCGGGCGTGCCGCAGCACGGGCACCGGCGCCGCCGCCACCCCGTGGCTGCTCCACGAGCGGCACATCTTCTTCTCCTGAGGCACCGTCAGCCGATCCATGGGCCCGGCGCGCGCGCCGCCGACCGGCGCTGGGACTCGGTCAGCCAGCCGCCGGCGTTGGCGGGGTCACAGACCGACGCGACGATGGCCAGGTGGGTCACCCGGTCACAGGGTCACCCAACCTCACCGTCACAAGGTCACAAGGTCACCCAGGCACTCGACTCGTTCCCCACTCCTTGCTCACTTTGAGTGAAATCGCCTTTCACTTGTGTACTTTTCACATCACCGATTGCAACAAGCTCCTTGGATTGCAATTAAACCACAGCACGCACAGGGCTTGCCCTTCACCATTCACCTCTGACCACTGACCGCCACCGACTGGCGTCTGTTTGTGTCTCAGACAGCTACCCCTGAGGACACTGCGCTGCCAGAGAGGTGTGCCAGCGCTGACGCAGCATTCTAGCAGATCTCACGCACTGTGGACAGCGACGTTGGCTCGGGCCCACCACTACCCCGATCCACCTGCGCGGTGCAGCCGGCACGCCGCCGCTGCTTCCTTTCGAGCTACACTGCCACAAGCACGAACACAAGACCTCGCCGCTGCGAAGGCTGGCCGACCGAGAGCCCCGAGCGCTGGGTGGTGCTCTGGCAGACTCAAAATATCGCCAGCGGCGTCCGCGACGGACCAGCTCACCGGACAGAGCTGGCACTCGACTGAGGAGCGCCTCAGACACTGGGGCCGCTGGCGCTCGGCGCGACACCAGTTCCACGTGGCCCCCCGCGGCGCAGGTAGCGCGCTGCCAGAGGCGGCCGAGCCCCCGGCGGGGTCGCCGCCGCCCGAAGTATTTCGGGAGCCGCGGCCTGGCGGTGGGTGGAGCCGACTGGCCTCTGTGCCAAGGTTAGCCGGCGACCGACTGACAGCGGCGACGGCCGCGCCGAGCAGCCTCTGTCCGGGAACTGGGAAGGGTAGCGGACCCTACCCTCCGTCTGCCCGGGGAAAGGTAACGGGCCCTGCTCTATCCAGGGGAAGGGTAACGGACCCTCACCATCTGACCGGAGGAAGGACAGCGGACCCTTTCCCGGTAACGGCTCTCTGTCTCGGAGAAAAGTGACGGAGGTCCACCCATTGCTCGAGGGAAAGGGTGATACAATCCCATTCTCTGCCAGTAAGACGGTAACGAGGAGGGGTGCAGCCGAGTGAGCAAGTGCTGCGACTACGACAGACCAGGCTGGACCAGGAGCCAAACCTGACAGTCCAGGCCACACACCGTTCCGTGCTTCTATCCTCGGGATACTGAAATCCTTCTCCTCCACGCCGCAACCTCCCTCCGGGCTGGACAGGCAACTTTATCTCATGCGGGCTGCTCCCTTGGAGCGGCACCGCTGCTCCCGAGGGAGCGCACCCCGTAGCCGGGTGCAGTGAGTGTCTTGGGGCTGGGTGGCCTGTCCTCTGGACGGGCTCAGCCCCGGCGACTCACTAGATTGCCTGCCCAGACCAATGTCTCCCCCTATATCCTATCATCCTCCCGGCTCTGAAATGGTCTCATTGGACCGAAAGGGCCTAACCCAACAACAACAAAAAAAAAACAGTCCAGGCCAGATCAAGGACACTGCTGGACTACGACCGAGACTAGGCAGACAAGGCGTCAGATCATGCCGTGCCAACGAGTACGGCCAGAGCACAGAGAGCGACGTCGGTTGGATGGCGAGGTCTGCTGCTGTGTGAGATCGGTAATCGAGACAGAATGTTGACAATGCACGCCGAGGGTTAATTAAAAGTCACCATATACTTGAGAAAAGTCTGTCCCAAATGTGTCGAACATCATAATCCGCCCTTGGAAACAGTGGAAATCTGCCAAGAACTTATCTCGTGGTCGCTGGGATTCGAAGCTCCTTGACATTTCTACATGACTGGGAGCTGGCGATTTTAATTTGACCGACAGCCGTGACAGACGCGTGTGAGCGATGGACCAGGGTGATGTCTACCATCTCCCAACAGACAGGCATTACGTCCCGCCTCATGTCATCTTTGGGGACGCCAGAGCAGGCTACAGTGTCAAGGGATTCATCCATATATTTGATTTATGTACCTTAGAGGCAGGGTTGTATACGACTCAGTCAATAGCAATCAATTCAATCACGACAAATTTGGGAAACCAATCAAATCAATCAAGTCAGAGCAGTTTTCGGGAATTGATTCAATCGACTCAAACGCGACAATGAAAGGAATCAATCAACTCAATCAAACGACTCAAACCAAGACATACATTAGTTTTTTTGCCCACCAACTTGGAAAAGTGTCCATAGCAGTCTGGTGTACCTACCTACCTACCTACCTACAGAAGAAACATAAAAATATTGTCATTTAAAATTATAAATTGCCATGCCATTCAAAGTTTCTATGTAATAAGGAAGGATACCTAGTGATGGACAGGTGGATCATGATATTGAGGTTCAATGGGTAGAATTGGAGCAGAAGTTTCATTTAATGGGTGCAAAATAACCCAGTAGTTGACTTGCCCCTTAACCCAAATCACCACCTTTCACCTAAAAGTTGTCAATTTAATTTTGGCCATATTCCAACTCCATTTACACTAAATATCAGATATTGCAGTTGAAAGTTGGCTGCTCGGATTTTGGCAGTGTTCGTGATTTGGCCATTTACCCTACACCATGTCTATTTCAATGGATTATATGCATCAATAACATATTAACCATAGGGAAATAGAAATAAATATCTTACATGTATGTGACGGTTTTGGTTAGACAGAGACTGACGGGCAGCCTGAAAAATCTTTCCACACAATGTGCATTTGAGACGTGGGATGTTGTCAGATTGGGAAGGAAGAGATTTGAAGTATTTAGCGGTCCACGACTCTGGACGTGGCATGTCAATGTTAGGTACCTATGTGAAGAATTCAAAACATTTGTGTTTGAATTTTATTGCAATACAATTTGAAACTGTTAGGACTGGGGATAGGGATGAGGGTTAAAAATATATTTAAAAGGAAATGGAGAGGACAGGAACTCTGGAACCACAGTATAAGTTAAGGACAAAGGAAGTGGGAACGAGGAAAATTAAAACGCGAAAACGGGGACGACGGTGAAAACAGGGCGCCTTGGGCGATTTGACCGAAAAAAAACGTTTCCTGCTGAGTGCAGAAAGGTAGGTAGGTGCATCGCCAGGTTCTATCACCAGGATTGGTGCAGTTATTGCAGTTGAAAGTCAAAGTTGGCTGTTCATGTTTAGGCCCTGTTCTTTATTTGGCCATCTACCCCATATTGCAGTTGTGATGACAAGCAGTTTTCAGTGTAGTTTTGTGATCTTTGATGTCATCAATTGGTGTCATTATTTTTCGTCAACTAAAAGTTATTTGAACTCTCCTTTCAATCGACTCAATCATACGAGTCACTCTAATTTTCAGGAATCAAATCAGTCAACCAGTCGCTAAAGTCAAACGAGTCAGTCAACCAGTCATCTCGAAAAGTCAATCGACTCAATCCAATCAACTCAAAATACGCGTTGAAACAAATCAATCAATTCAATCGACTTGATTGGTATACAACCCTGCTTAGAGGTAAATAATATCCCAGCACATTAATTTTCCAACCACTGAAACTTTGTTTCCACACAGTTTAAAGTCCAATGTTTGCCGTTCATGCTCACCTCACGTCTCAGGCTAGCAGCCGTTTCGTTCATGTATGGAGGGGACGGGGAGGAGGGGAGGAAGGGGGTGCCACGAGCAAGGCTCGGTACCAGGCAGCGCCGCTGTGACGTCATCTACGTATACACCAACTACCAACTCGGGCGGCCGCGGGCGATCAGCTGAGCCCTGCACCGCTCCGCCGCGCCGTCCGTCGCGTGGCGCACTATCGGGCCGGGCTGCTGGGCTGCAACGGATGACTGTGGAACCCCCGCGAGCTCCCGTTCGTGTCAAACACCGCTCTCTCCTCCAGCAGTCACTCTGCCTGCACGTGGCTACATCCGTGAGACCGGAGACGGCCTGGCTATGACAGGGGTTGTGTAATGGTATCGGATCCTACACAGGCTCGCCGCCGTGCTGAAGAGCTGAGCCGTGCTGGCCGAGCAAGTTGTGGTTCTCCGGAGAATGACAGGGAGGGTGTACACCAACGGTCCGGGATCGAGAGGCCAGAGCTGAGGCAGGGCCATGCTCGGGTCAGTGCGGTGCGTCATAGATCCATGCGGCATGACTTGGCCCGAGAAATACCGTGGCCGAGCGCACAGGAATGTGCCGACGGAGTCGTGCCGGCTCGGGTGGTGCCGGTGTTTTGAAACAGGCAGCGCTCGGTGATGGATTGGTTCATTGATGCGGGACTGGGTGCCGCAACCGTGCCCTATCGACGAGAGAGAGTGACTCATGCAGGCAAAACGCTGACAGGAGGATAAGGCGGAGATTTGTCTAGAGGGGTCTGGAGTGAGAATGATGCTCGGATGACGACAGGCAGCCAGAAATGCGGCCATATAACACATTATTTACCTACGATTCAATTTTAGTGATTAGGTGGTCCAGACGCAGCTTGAAAGGTCGTTATATTGGGTATTGCGTGAGAGGAAGCACATTCTATCGCCAGACGAAATAATGATCTCTGAAAGTTTATTTTACAGATATATATCGCAATACTATATAGGCAAGAAAGTCGTTCTCTTCAGAGGACTTCATTGTCACTTGCAGCCTGACGAATCTGAATCTGACAGTCTATTTTTATAAAACAACAATGGACATCATTATGTAATTCCCGCATTCATATTGGAAAAAGGCCAAATCAAAAGCGGCACCGACGCGATAACTCAGACGATGCACGGCTCGCGGCTGTGCGTTTGGTGAGCGAGCGAGTCTGCCTGCTGGTTAGGCTGACCCGCCGTACGCAGATGCATTGCGGTACAGTCTATACAGACCACACGGCGAACGGCGCGGCGGCGGAGGCGACTGGGGAGATCGCTCCGGTGCAACGCACAAACGCAGTTACGAGTATCTCTTACCGCGATCATTCGACCCAGCGGGTAAATGGTGTCTGAACATATGAACACAGCATATCTGTCCCTGAATGATTTATATTCTGGATATGTGTACTGTGTTCATTCGTTTATTTTTACGCACGAATAATGAATGCCTTACCATGTTACGTAAAGCATTCCACCGTGGTTGCATAGACGTGAAGTCGAATTCAGTGTTGATTTATATCGAACTGCTATGCGTCTGCTATGTGTCATGCGGTATGGCTCAGTTTTGACTCTTGATTTGATTTGAGTGACGAGTATTTTGGCATTGGTAAAGACTAACGCTCTGAATTGATAAGCTAAGCCACCAGACTTCGAGCAGCGGCAGTGTTCGATTATTCTGACTGGTCAGACTTTGATTGCCGCGTATTAATTGCTTAACTTTTTTCACAAACGATCGTGAGAATGAAGAAGTATCCACCATCGCATGCACGAATCCGAAAAAGGCAGAAGGCAGGCACTGGGTTAAGCATAAACATCGTATTCATGTTTCGAATTAGAACTGCATTATAACAGTAGTATAACTAGTTGATTTGAGAGTAACAGTGGCCTCAGTCAGAAAATCGCTAGGCCTTCTATCGCCTGTATCCAAGCCTCCAATGGCTCTCTGATAGACCACACTCTCTAGTCCGGAAGGATGTCGATTTGCGTTCCTCGGAGCGGCGGACGGCAGGGCTGGACCATGGATATACCAACACCGACCGACCGATCGGCCGGACGAGTCCCACCGCAGCCCGGACAGATAGCTGCCCGTGCTCCTCGCCGACCTCAGCTGACACGGAAACCACATCGCTGCAGTCGCGTCCCGACGCGAACAACAGAGACGTGTCGGAACAGGCGGGCGATAAAGCAGAGATCGAGGGTAACATAACATCATTGAATATAATTGCAAATAATATGGAAGCGATTATATGGCGAATTCTAATAATACACTGACTTTACCACGCATAAATAATGCCTGCAGCCTGTTTACCAATATAAACACCGACTACCGAGATCCCGGCATGAAAGTGGCTAGTCAAGTGTGACAGGAGCAAAGAGGCGCATAGGTACGCCAGATCAAACCTATAATTAGCTCTGCTCTGATTCCCTCTGACCGGTCAAAAGGTCTGGTTAGCGACTCGGTCTCTGAGGACATCATGTTTATGGAACCACCGACCGACCTCAGGATGCTCAGTTACAAGCGGAAAGAAAACTGTTTACCTTTGTGCACAGCATCAGAGATGTGGGCCAGACAGACTCCATGGCGATAATACAGAACGGTTTGAACGGGTTGCTGAGTCGCGAGCCAAATGGGCGATGAGCTTGTCTTTCATAATCCGCTGGCACACATCTCCACCAAATCATACAGCTGTTTTTGGGAGCGGTTATTATTGTACTGCGGTTAGTAAAGTACCTAACTGAAAATAATTATATTTGTCCCAGCTGGACGTTCACACCACAATGAGCATAATTATAGGCACACATTTTTTTCTTTTTGCTTTGCTTTGGGTCACTGAACTGGATCGAATTTCAGCCCAAGTGCCCAGGATGTGCGTTGTGCAGTTCAGTTCGTGACGTCTAATGTCCAGGATGTGACGCCGAGTCTTTGACGTCAAGTCCAGCTGTGACGCTTAGACGTGACGTTATCAGCCGGCAACTTCGTTAGGACCGGCGTAGAACTCAGCAGCATGTCGTGTTGAAAGGTGACAAGCCGTTTAGGAATTGTCTGGCCGCCGGATTCATCAGATTCAGCATCGAGTCATTCGTTGAAGAAATAAGCATAGGCTGGGTTCGCTACGGCGCAATATGACCTTCTCACACTCTCTTTCGCAGCTGCAGCCCTTCACGGCCGGGTGGACCACATTTCGACAAAGGCCGCCGAAGCGGCAGCTGCTCAGAAACCGAGGACTTTCCGAGTCTCCGGGCACGGGCTGCAGCTATCTACCGGCCTCGGAGCGGCCCTGTGCCGCCGCCAGTCGCCACCCACGCTGCATCCTTCCTGGCCTGAAAGTCTTCCCGGAAGGCTGAGATAACTGCCAGCGGCGCCATGACTGGCGAAAAGCAGAGCGTAGGGGCCCCCAACGCCGACCGGCACCCATCCTCCGCCCTACCTCCGTGCCCCGCCAGCCGGGGTCACCTGGTCAATGACAGCGAGCGGGCGACAGACAACTGTCATCGGTGTATGTATGTATGTATGTATCCTTTACCATCATGGACAATCCACACGGGGCTTGGCTGTTCAGTGACAGTGAGCGGGGGGGGGGGGGGAATTCTGTTAATGATGACAGTGGGCAGGAGTCTGTCCTGTCAGCAGTGACAATGAGAGGTGACTGCTGTCAGTGCTGTCGGTGGTGACACTTAGCGTTGTCTGTCCTGTCGGCACGGTCGGGGTCACCTCACGGGCGCCGCGCCCCGCGCCTCCACCAATCAGCGTCGCCCTCAAGCGGCTGGAGGACACTGCGTCGTCGCCGACGTAAATATCTCGTCGGCGACGACCCGGCGGGGGTCCACCGTCGGACAGAGGCCCCGCGGGCATGTTTGGCGGCCGGCCGGCATAGCTGATCGGCGGCCGCCCCCGCCCCCGCCCGCCAGGGGTCGAGGACAGGCCGCTCCGCCCACGGAGCCCGGCGGACGTCTGCGCTAACTCGACAGTCGTTCACTCTCTGGCTGTCTGCCCGCGCTCCGGGACGACCACCATACAGACATCAGGGCCGAAACGGAGTGACATCCGATCATAAATACGAGAGCTTTGTTTCGATAACCTTGCATTCCACTCAAATGTAGTTCGACGGCCATAAATAAAAAATATGACGCCGTTCTTGCCATTGCAGCTCAAATGTATTTCGACGGCCAGAAATACGAAATCTGACGCCTGCATTCTTGCCATCGCTTCGACGAACCCCTGAGAGTGGCGGGCTAGCTAACTTGAACTGAGCCGTTGTCCCACGTCAGGCCCACCTGTGTGTAATCCCCGCTGCCAGCAGCGCTGCACCGTCAGTGGCCATCCCCGAATCTCCCGCTGACCAATCGTCACAGACGGCACCTCTGCTGGCGACAGGCCGCGAGTCAGGGGCGGATCCAGGAAAACTCCAAGGGGAGGGTCATGAATCGAAGTGGTGCCCCTACCTATACCCAAAGTTAAAAACTCAACGGATTTCGTCCACTTCATTTTGGTGGTGCCCCCATTTTCAGTTTTTTATTTTTATTTTTTATTTTTAGTCAGTATCTTACCTCTTAGCCACAACCACATTTACCAATTGTAAGCAAGTATATATGAATGTGCTATGTGTATATGTTGCAGGCACTTTAGAAAATCAGTCATTTTGTAAAATGCTTAGGCATTTTGCAAAATGCCTGATTTTCCAGGCTTTTTGCAAAAAGCCTAGGCATTTTACAAAATGACTGACTCTCCAGTCATTTTGCAAAATGCCTAGGCATTTTACAAAATACCTAGCCATTTTACAAAATGACTGAGCAGCGTGTTGTAGATACGAGTACCTAATTATATACGTTTTGGTAGCGTGTAGGTGGACCGAGGAGTCCAGCATTATGACCAGAGGAGTCCAGCAGTGGGAAGTCCATACCTACCTCTCTATTTTGAGAAGTGCAGGCCCGCGACATTTCCAACCCCCACGTCAGCGACGCTGCCGGATTTAACACGCGCAGTGGAAGGGTTGCGAGTACTACGCCCAGTGGAAGGGGGGGGGGGCGGATGTCGCCCCCCCCCCTAAGATCTCAGCTCCCACTGGAGCTAGAAAGACGAAATTTGGAGGGTAGGTGGGGGCCATAGGGAACTCTGTTGTGTGTGAATTTCATGACCCTAGGTCAATATCTTCAAGGTCAAATGAGGTCAAATGTGGTCAAATCTGCCATATTAGCGACTTTTTTGCGTTTACACGCCGATAACTCAAAAAGTTACCGGCCGATTTTTTTAAAACTTTCACTATACGAAAGAGCAAACATTTGTGAGTATGTATGGTGAATTTCTAGATAATCCAACAATAAATATGGCAGTTAGAAGCCTGCTAAGGGTAAGATGTCGCCGGCTGAAGCGGCATCGGCCGACGCGAGGAACGCGGCAATCACAATTTTGTGTTTACACACTCATAACTCAAGTTGTTACCGGCCGATTTTCAAAATTCTTTAACCATATGATTGCCTGTACATTTCTCAGTCTTCTCACCGAATTTGACGCGAATCTAATATAATCAGCGGTAAGGAGCGCGATGTAAAGACGGAACCATCCCGCCCCGGCACAGTCTACAATTCAGGCGGCGCGTAACGGCTAGCGCCGGCCGCCGCGCCGCCGCGCCGCCGCGGCGGCATGATGTTTGACTTTACACCGCTATTACTAGAAAAGTTGTGAACCGATTTTCTTACTTCTTGCGCGAGAAGATCTGCAATTCAATTCTGGACAGGTAGCCGAAATTTCACATTGATATTGTACTTGCGGCGCGAGTTATTGGCGAAAAACAGGAGGGGTGGGCGAAATCCGCCCCCCCTTCCACTGCGCGTGTTAAAATGATCGATCTGGAGCGTCAACAAACGACTGGCCCTATGCCGGCCTGTATCTGTAAAACCATTAGAGGTCGCGAGGATTCGATCCCACACACTTAGGCGTTAGTGTTTTCTGAAACCAACGCTCTCGTCCTACGCCAAGCGACCTGATGATCCCGGTGTGGAGCTTGATATTTTTAACTGGGACCATGCAAGTAGGTACTCAAAGCTGTCAAACAAAGACACAATCAAACAAAGACTACACTCATTCGTTTACATGTAATTGTACATCAACCGGGCCTGCCTATTGACTCATGAACGGCGTTGATGTACTTGGGAGTTTTTACAGCGTTAACTAAACAATGCTTTATGCTACAGCCGAGTCTGCAACTCAACCTGGTCGTTACTCAGCATTGTCGTCATCACAGAGCTTCAAATCGATCAGCTACAGGCTGAACACGTACCTATAGGGTATGGGAAGACGTCCAAAAACTGTTGGCCATAGTATCTGTAGTGGGATCTACGTTCCATGCTGGTCAGGCATTTTGCAAAATGCCTAGTCATTTTGTAAAATGGCTAGTCATTTTGAAAAAAGCCTGGTTGCGTTCAGTCATTTTTCAAACAGCCGTCTTTTTGTAAAATGCCTAGGCATTTTACAAAATGACTGATTTTCTTAAGTGCCTGCAACATATATATGTTGTGGACGCTGAGTAATGAGTACTTACCAGGAACGTTATCAGGTAAGCAAATCGTTGTCAGTCCGACGAACTTGACCCTGGCGTCTAAAGGGTCTGTCCTTGACACTTCAGGCTTGTCAGGGGCAGAGGTGGAACTTTTTGTTTTTCATTGGGGTTGTAGTTTGCCGGAGCCCAGGGTATACCCCCACCAAAACCCGAAAAGTCCCCGGATTCGGCCCACTATTTTTCGGGAGGGGCCCACATTTTCAGTTACAAAAAAAAAAAAAAAAATAAAAGTGGTCCATCTCCAGGGAGAGACGGCTGACCCTGTCGTCCCTCCATTGGCTATGTGCCTGGTTGTAGGTACTCGGGTATCGCCAGTCGCCACCATGGTCGTGGCCATAGGCGGCGGAACGGGGAGGGCACCGGGGAACCGTGCCCCCTTTGATTTTGGCATTTTAACATTAGCCCTATGGGCGTTGCATGGAAAGAATGGGATCAAAAGTCGACAGTGCCCCCCTTAATTGAGGGTGTTCCGCCGCTAGGTACTGGTCGTAGCGATTCGGAAACGGTAGGTAAACGCCCAAAATCACAGTCCCTATGAATACTTGTTTCTTTCCATATTTGACACAAACATTACTCAGTATTGGAGCAGGGCTCTTTCCCTACGAGTAACAATTTAATCCACTCGTGGCAATTGACAACGAAGACCTAAACAGGAATACGTTATTTTTAGACTAAAAAACTTAAAACGAGTCCATCTTTGTATATTAAAGGGACCCTCCCACCTTAACATTAGTTTTGAGTTGAGATAGCCAAATTGGTGGCCATGGCCTGAAAATACCGGTTTGGGCATTCACAACATCGAAAAATGTTTTAATTCGGAGATATGGAATTTCAAACTTGCAGTTTTCGGATTCTAAGGGGCTAATGCATTGGTATGCCCCCTTAGAATTTGTGACGTCAGCGGAGATCTAACGATTTTTAAATCTTTACTAAAACGTTTGGCAGCACGCGGTGGTATATGCTGCTTTGCGCGCAACAAATGCCGCACTTTCAAATAAAGTCGCTAGGAACAGCGGATATCCCAAAAAGTAAACAAAAGTAAAAGTCTAATATCTTGAAAACCGGTGAATATTTTCATTGAAATTTGGTAGATATTCATTTTTGCTCTTTCTGAACCGAGCGACATCACTTTCATGCCAATTCATTAACTTTTTTGAAGGTGGGAGGGTCCCTTTAATGCCACTGTCGTCTGGAACACGTCTATTACGGAAACGGGTAGTATAAACCGGAATAGTGACTGATCAGACATGAGATATTTTGCAAACGAGGACAACATACCGAACACAATGCCGCAAAGGAACATAACACTGGATCTAAATTATCTCAACCTGAGGAAACTAAATAATAAATGCCACAGCCTTTTCATATCACCGAATACTTCAATTAACTAGATGATCTTCTTTTTTTCAACGAGCAAATGTATTATGCATTGTTTGGCGAATCGTAAACAAAACGCATACTCTTCACAGCCACGATGGCTAGGAACACATAGCGGCTTGTTTGTCTGCCCCTGAGACACTGAACGTACACCGATTTTCAGCTAAATCGAAAGACCCCGCCGTTTACCGTTAAAATGTTAGTTGGCCGTTAATTCGTTAACGGTGCAAAATACCACCCCAAAGAGGCACATTTTCGGAATAAGCGCATCGAGGAGGCCCTGTACACCGATTTTCAGCCAAATCGAAAGACCCCGTCGTTTCCCGTTAAAATGTTGATTGGCCGTTTACTCGTTAACGGTGCAAAATATCACCCCAAAGAGGCACATTTTCGGAATCAGCGCATCGAGGAGGCCCTGTATACCGATTTTCAGCTAAATCGAAAGACCACGCCGTTTCCCATTAAAATGTTACTTGGTCGTTAACTCGTTAACGGTGCAAAATACCACCACAAAGAGGTACATTTTCGGAATCAGCGCATCGAGGAGGCCCTGTATACCGATTTTGAGCCAAATCGAAAGACGCCGCCGTTTCCCGTTAAAATGTTAATTGGTCGTTAACTCGTTAACGGTGCAAAATACTACCTCAAAGAAGTACATTTTCGGAATCAGCGCATCAAACGGGCCCTGTATACCAATTTTCAGCTAAATCGAAAGACCCCGCCGTTTCCGGTTAAAATGTTAATTAGCCGTTAACTCGTTAACGGTGCAAAATACTGCCCCAAAGAGGTACATTTTCGGAATCAGCGCATCAAGGAGGCCCTGTATACCGATTTTCAGCTAAATCGAAAGACCCCGCCGTTTCCCATTAAAATGTTAATTGGTCATTAACTCGTTAACGGTGCAAAATACCACCCCAAAGAGGCATATTTTCGGAATCAGCGCATCGAGGAGGCTCTGGATACCGATTTTCAGCCAAATTGAAAGACCCCGAAATATGCTGCTGTGAGGCTGATATTCGTTGCTGCTGATTTGACAGACGTCGCCAAAACCTTGCATTTGTATCAAATGCGTCATGCTGGCTTACATGTGACTTAGTTTGCATCGTTTGCATTCTGTTCGCGAACCTGTCAGTAAGATTATCAGCACTAATTATCGCACAGGATTGGTTTTTACTTTTTATGGTCGTCAACGTTGATTTCAAGTGTCGTCATTTTAGCCAAATATTCGTGCTGATTGGTGGTATTGTGCCAACTGACAAAATTGCGAACAGAGTGATATTTCACTTAAGAAATGTATTTGATATTATGATTATGGTGATTGAATGCTACATAGGATGGAGGCTTAGGTTATGTTAATTTATTTCTGAAGCTTGCTGTTTTGTGTCAAACTTTTCATCTATGCTTATCTCTTTGATAAGCACAGCCCACAGGTATGAAATATTTAGTGAGAAAACCCAAAAGTACAGTGGCGGATCAGGATTCAGGGGGGGGGGGGGGCAAAATGGGCATTTGCCCCTCCCAAACGGCATAATTTTAATATTACGCCTATGGACGAGGCATGGAAAGAATCGATAAATTATTATGGTTTGCCCCCCCCCCCTCCAAACTCTGAGCTGGATTCGCCACTGCAAAAGTATGATGAATGTTATGATTTTTTTTGCTTCACACTTTCATGTTACATGTTAAGATTTTTTGGAACACTTTCAATATGATTCACTTAGTATGCTTAAGAAGTGTGAAGTGATTGACTTTCATATCATGCTCTGCTCACTGTCTCAGCGGAATAATATGTTCTTAACAGAGCACTTTCAATGTTTTTAGCATCTGGAATTCAAAAAGATGTCCTAATTTATTGATATCTTCACTTTCTTGACATATCTCAATTATCTGCTTCTGAAGGGATACATATTTTGTTCATTTTCATGTGTTTCAGGCTAATTCTTAATTTTCCAATGTTGGGGTTGTAGTTTTGCCATTGGGGTTGTACTTTAAAAATTGGGGTTGTAGCTACACCCCCCACAGTATATAAAGTTCCGCATGTGGTCAGGGGCACCAAAGTCCTTCCAGGGACACCACAAACCTGTCAGGGGCACCTACGGCCTTGTAGGGGCGCCACAGGCCCGCCAGGGGCGGGCACCACAGGCCTGCCAGGAAGCAGGGGCACCACAGGTCTAGCAAGTATACACGACAGGCCTGTCAGGGGCACAACGGGCCTGTTGGGCCCATGAGCACCCCTAGGGGCAGGGGCACCACAGTCCTTCCAGGGGCACCGCAGGCCTGTGAGGGGCACCAGCGGCCTAGCAGGGACACCAGTCAACACAGGCCTGCCAGGGGCACCAGAGGCCTGCCAGGAGCACCACCGACCTCGCAGGGGTAACTTGGGCCTGTCAGGGCCCAGGGGCACCACGGGCCTGTCGAGAGGCACTTCAGGCTTTTCAGGGGCACCATAGTCCTCTCAGGGCGCAGGGGTAGCAGGGGCACCAGAGGCCTGCCAGGGGCACTACAGGCCTAGCAAGGGCACCACTGGTCTATCAGGGGCACCACGAGCCTGTCATAGCCAGGCATCTCAGGCTTGTCAAGGCCCAGGGGCACCACAGGTCTGTGAGGGGCACCAGCGACCTAGCAGGGGCACCAGTCAACACAGGTCTGCCAGGGGCGCCACAGACCTGCCAGGGGCACCACAGACCTGCCAGGGGCACCAAAGGCCTGCCAGGGGCACCAGAGGCCTGCCAGGGGCACCACCGGCCTCGCAGGGGCACCTTGGGCCTGTCAGGGGCACGACGGGCCTGCCGAGGGGCACTTCAGACTTTTCAGGGGCACCAGCCCTCTCCGGGCGCAGGGGCACCAGAGGCCTGCCAGGGGCACCAGCGGCCTAGCAAGGGCACCAGAGGCCTGCCAGGGGCACCAGCGGCCTAGCAAGGGCACCAGAGGCCTGCCAGGGGCACCACAGGCCTAACAAGGGCACCACGGGCCTGTCAGGGGCACCTCAGGCTTGTCAGGGCCCAGGGACACCACAGTCCTTCCAAGGGCACCGCAAGCCTGTCAGGGGCACCAGAGGCCTGCCAGGGGCACCACAGGCCTAGCAAGGGCACCTCTGGCCTGTCAGGGGCACCTCAGGCTTGTCAGGGCCCAGGGGCACCACAGTCCTTCCAGGGGCATTACAAGCCTGTCAGGGGCACCAGAGGCCTAGCAAGGGCACCACAGGCCTGCCAGGGGCACCACCGGCCTTGCAGGGGCGCCTCAGGCCTGTCAGGGGCACCACGTGCCTGCCGGGGACACTTCAGGCTTGTCAGGGCCCAGGGGCACCAGGCCCGTGGTGTCCCTGCTAGGCCTGTGGTGCCCCTGGCGGTCCTGTGGTGCCCCTGTCAGGACTGTGATACCCCTGATAGGCCGGTGGTGCCCCTGGAAGGTCTTTGGGCCCCCGGGCCTCAAGGGGGGGGCCATGACCCATGTGACCCCCCACCCCCTTGGATCCGCCCCTGCCGCGAGTTATGTTTGGCCAAGAGACGACGCGACGGCCGCCACCGGCGTCTGGTCGCCGACGCGACGACGCTACAGGTAAGGGTGACAGGTATAAAAGCGGCGCCCCAGGGTCCGAGGTGACGTGTTAGATGTGATCTAGCAGCGGACTCCGGATTATGGACAGTACTTCCGGCCCAGGCATCGTCTGCAACGATCCATTGTTTTGGGAACCTTTCGATGGTGAGTAAAACGTCTAAAACGCGATGGCATCCAGTGGGAAGCGATAGGGAAGCGTCACTCGGCCAATGCTTTTCGATAGTGATATCAAATGAAATGATATAGCTGTGAATTCAATTGCGTATAGATCAGCTTCGAAAAAAACGGACAACCACGCATCAGACACCGGTTCACTACAGCTTGACTGGCAGCGTTACGCAGTGAGACTCTTGTCCCCGGGATGTGATGTTTGATTTGACAGAGTCACGGCGGGCGGGTGGCGAGTACAAACATCGGCTCCGGGTCAATCTTTGTGCGAAGATGCACCGCATTCCATCGTGGTCCAGTCACCGACGGCGTTAGTGTCCGGAGATGAGTCAAAGCTGCTCTCTGTACATACAACGCCGAACGCGGTCTACGGCTCGAATATAAACACATGCGTAATAACCACAAACGCACAAGAACATAAATGTCCACTATAATCAGTGCGGCAAACGCCATAGGCGAGTTGAGACTCCAGACAAACGATGAGGGGATGTGGAATGGAAATGGAGCCAGAATTAGGAGGCATGCAGAATGCATATTGCATAGTACCTATATCAATATCATCACCATGAAGATAATAACATATCATTCTGTCCATTTAGTTCACATTTGTTGCCAGCTGACTTTGTCCTACGATTTTGGCGTCCCCGTAAGATAGCTAATGGGTTACGTTCGTGTGCACTGTGCAGTATAGGTTACATCATCACACGCCACTCGCCCCCCGGCGCTGGCGTGGTAAGGGGCGCCGGCAGCCGCCGGCAGACCCGCGTTTGAGTGGCAGAAGGGGCGGACCCGTCGGGAGGGGGCACTGTAAATAAACAGACGGTCGACCGTAACCCCGGGCCGACGGAGCGGCATTGTACAGCAGCGCACTACGTGGGACGAAGGAGGGGCTTAGATGCAAAATTACCATCAAACTATTCCAGCAGCTCCGACCTTCGACCATCCCACCAGCCCTGACCTCCGACCACCCCACCAGATATGACCATTCCATCTTTTCCCTTAACATAATCAGCTTCACTAATCCCAGCACATCTCCCCATCCTCCCACCAACCACGATCATAATCTGCCCGATTTGGTGCGCAGTTGTTATTCATCTATGCAGTACCCTATGTATTATACATGTATCTTGTGCCTTGTCTAGACGTTTCGCCCTCGATTCAAATATCGAACACTCGTACAACTGTGATTTCCTAAGAATAAGATCATTTTAAATCTGGAAAGGATTGGAAATTATTCGACAGGAACCTGAACTTACTGCTATATGCACTCAATGCAGTATGCTAGTGTAGCCTGACTTGACTATATCCCGATAAATGTGACACAAATTATGCCGGTACGTTTCGCCGGCACGATGCACACTATGCAGTGTGCACCCGATTTGTTACCATACACGTTAGATCCCGTATCAACTAATCCGACAGACGTGCTGCAGCTCTCCACAACCTCAGCAGGTGGCGGTATCAGCACTCAGCAGGCAGCCCTACGACCCAGGCCGGTGCCAAGATCAGCAGCGGCCGGCCGGTAGCTTAGCCGGACACGGGTTCTCACGGCACTAACGAACCCATCACTCACACCCGGTCAGAGCACGGTGACAGAATGGAACACTCACTAGAGCAGGTGGTCGGGCAGGCGGCGACGCTCCCCGGGCATCTCCGTGGTCAGGTGACCTGATCTCGGGTCACCGCCGGGGTCAGTCCTCCGGTCACAGGTCAGCAGCTGGCGCAGCGAGGTCGCGCGCCGCTCGTCGAAAGTGAACGCCACCCCGGAGTCTGCCATATCGTCCGCTGGGCTGCAGCACACCGCCGCACCACTGGAAACTGCCCGACTGGAGCCGACACGACCCCGGCGGGCACACGGCTGGACCCGGCGGCCGCGCGAGGGCCGCAGTGACTCAGCTGAGCCGAGCGACATCTGGTGGTCACCCCCCCCCCCCTGGCTCGGGTGACACCAGATCACCCCCGGAGGCGAGCCGGCTGTGATCGCGGTATGATCGACAAGGGGGGGGGGCGGCAGAGGCGGCGGCCGGAGGAGAGGGAAAGAGGCAGCCGACGAGGTGGACGCCGGCGGCAGTCGCGTCAAAACCGGACGGTCATGAGATATCGGGAAGTCGCAGGGGTTACCAATTAGCACAGCCGGGGCTGAGTGTGTGGAGGAGACGTTCACACTTCTTTGCTTATTCAGGTCAGCGAACCAAAAACATGTATGACGTCTAGAACTTTAAAGGTAGTGTGCCACCTTTGAAAGATTTCCCATTTTATTTTTCCTAGGATAAGAAGCTTCTGTTTTTACCTAATATCGCAAAAAAAAAATCAAAAATGGGCCTGGAATAGTGCCTTTTTCGCCTAAAAGTTTTTCGGTTTTTAGATATGTATAACAACTGTAGTGGGCTCACCTGCAAACAGGCGTCGGGCAACAATCGCGAATGCGGCGCACTTGTGACAATAAGCAAAGGTCATTATAGTGTTACGACCACGGACGTATAAATAAACGTGCAAACTGTGCACGTGCAAACCTTTTGATGTTGCACTCCAGGTGTCACATATGCGGGTCGGGTAGCGCTGGCAAGCTCAAAGTGCCAAATTTACACAGGCCACCCAGAATGTATTCCAGCATAGTTATTGAGCATATCCATCTCCTGGTGGCCCCCAAAGGTGCGCTCTGCACGTGCAAAAAATTATCCGCGCCGGGCGGTGGGGATGCTTGGACACCCTATGTGGATTTATGTAAATATCTCGAAAACGGCGTTGTGTGGCGCCGCCGTTTTCGGCACACCTTTTCATACATCTTTTTCACACATGCTGCGTAATTTTCAGACTTAGGTCAGTCAAGGTTAGGTCATCAGGTTACGTCCAAGTGACCTTACTTAGGAAAAGTTATAGTGCCCGTCATAGCTACACATACTAAACAATCTCCTTGAAATTGTATGTAGGATATATTTTACAAAAAGTCAAATACAGAAATGATAAATTTTCGATCACGGATCTTTGTCAAATCACATTCAAAATTCAAATGAGACACATTTTAAATCATCGACGCCAAATCGACTCATTCAAAATAGAGTTTTTGACATTTTTCTATGCAGCGCCCATAGGGCGTGCATAGAAAGGGCTATGTTAAAATGCCAAAATCAAAGGGGGACACGGTGCTCCGGTGCCCCCCTCGTTCCGCCGCCTATGATTTCAATATCACTTGCTTGCTCAATGCTCATTGCTCAGCTCGTATTGTAAGAGCACTGCGGCACAGCATAGATGCAGGCGCTTTGCTACTGCCATCTATGGGTGAAAGATAAAGATAATGGTTATTGCGGTACAGTATTACTGCAGGCGCAAACAACGTAGATAACAAAGATGCCTATGCTGCGCTGGCCGGCGATTGAGGCGTAAATTTGCGTTGCTGGGTAGCAAAAAGTTTAGGAGCCCGAATTTGACAAAATAAATGATTTGCCGTGCTGGTGGTCTGAGGTCGCAAAATAAACAGAACCCTAGGTCAGTGATATTGAAATTTCGAGGTAGAGGTAGGTAGGTAGGTACTCTACGTATATACTGTTGCTCTTATCAATCGCTGCACGTTTTAAACCGATTGTTCAGTCTGTGTAGCTATTAGTGGTGTCAATTTCGGAAAACGTATGTTTAATGTCCGTCCAATGTCCAATACTTACGTCGACTGTCCGTCCAAAAATTCCAAGCCAGCCATTTGTCCAAAGATGTCCGACATCTAGGCAATAGTTTACACTCAACACCGTTATTTAATTCGCTTTAATGTATCGTACCAGCTCAAAAGTGTTAATCATATGGAAAACTGAGCTTTCTAATGACCAATCAATGTTAAACACGATTAGGTTATAAAAAAATGAGGTGTAGCGAGCGATTGTCCAAAGTTGTCCAAAGCCTGCTGTCATTGTCCAACCAAATTCCGAATTGGACATTGGACAAAATCGGAATTCCGAAGATTCAAGTTCCGATTGACACCACTAGCAGCTATGACGGGCACTATAACTTTTCCTAAGGTAAGGTCACTTGGACGTAACCTGATGACCTAACCTTGAGTGACCTAAGTCTGAAAATTACGCAGCATGTGTGAAAAAGATGTGTGAAAAGGTGTGCCGAAAACGGCGGCGCTACACAACGCCGTTTTCGAGATATTTACATAATCCACATAGGGTGTCCAAGCATCCCCACCGCCCGGCGCGGATAATTTTTTGCACGTGCAGAGCGCACCTTTGGGGGTCACCAGGAGATGGATATGCTCAATAACTATGCTGGAATACATTCTGGGTGGCCTATGTAAATTTGGCACTTTGAGCTAGCCAGCGCTACCCGCCCTACCCGCATATGTGACACCTGGAGTGCAACATCAAAAGGTTTGCACGTGCACCGTGTACCCCAGCACGCCTATTTGTACAGCCCCTTAGAGCGCGTGTCCAGTAGTGTCAGTGTGCCAAATTTGGTGTGCCTAGGTCAAGGTTTTCCGGAATCGGAGGATGCCTCCTCAAAATATGTTTTTTCGCCACTAGGGCGTGCATTCCGCACCCCTGATGCCGAGCATACCATATGTTAGTGGTCGAACACTGGGACATGTGACCTGTGAGTTTGGCACCTGTGCCGCCCTTCGTTTGATTTGAAGCGTCGCTTAAAGGGTTTTGCCCTTTGTAAGTTTGTCGGCACGTGGCACGCGCCATGTGACACCGGGTGACATGTGACATCCATCATCACCTGCCTCAAGGAATTACCCGTCGAACGGTACCACCAGCATCTCGATCCGATCATCCGTTTGGACGCAATTCTAATCGTATTGGCTCGATGACCTTCCAGAGCACGGTTTTTTGGCAACGTAAAATGGCGCCTTGTCGGCTTCACTATCTTCCATAGGAGGTCCATTGGGATTGTCAGTCCAGTTTATTTATACGTCCGTGGTTACGACCATACGACGTACGGGAATGAGTTATCAGCTGTCTAATCGTAGGCAACACAATGTCGAGCCTTAAACTGTAAGCCCGTATTGGTATTGTTTCTTTTATTTGGCTGTCGAACATTATTTATGGTTTGAAATATGATTTTATGTAAAATAATTGATATGAAAAAGCCGTCTTATAAGTTATGACCCCATTTCACTACACGCAAGTGGCAGAAATGACAATGATCAGCTGACGCATTTTTCTTGGCCGAAGTCAGAGCGCGCGGCCCGACGCTTGGAAATTCCGACCTCGACGAGCATCAGAAGCCACCTAACAGGCGTGTTCGAAACCGCAGGAGATGATGATGAACGGGTTTATCGAAACTTGATTGGATGAGCATATCGGTAATAGCGATTTCAGTGTGTGCATTTATTGTTCATAGTGGTGTGAAATGTGGTTGGGGTACGACCGACAACCCGTCGGGGCGAATTTCGCACTGGGGTACTCAAAATTTGAAGAGTTTAAGACGTTTCCATGAGTTTTGAAGGTATGGATAAGTTCTAAAAATCCGGTTCTCCTTATCTGGGCCATTAACTCCATACGGTCCAAGAAAGCTGGCACACTACCTTTAACGCAATTCACGCACATGATTTTTAGGTCACAATCACGGCCAGTGAAATTAGGTGCTTTCGTTGCTTGTACGCTACGACAGTTCAAAATACAGGGCACTCAAACTGAACATTGACTGGTCAGTGGTCACTGACTCCGAACACAAGCGTTCATACAAAGGATGCTCCCCGGACCGGTGAGTTCCCAGAAATCTGCCGAGGCCGCGCAGTGCCGACCGTCGCTCGGCTCTGGCCGGCCGCGTCACTCGAGCTTGCCAGCTCAATGATCGGTGCCAGGGGCGCAGCGAGACGCCGTACTAGCGAGTGCCAAGTTCATCGCTTACCCTCAGCAAAGCGTCGCAATACTCTGGGTTAAAGGGTGCGACCGGTGGTTGGAGGATTGCTCGGACAGGTTACAGCAAACCCGTGGAAAAGCCAGCTGTTGTTGAATGTCAAAGCTATCCTCTCTTTGCGTTTGGGTCCAAGTTTGACGGCTGCTGTCTACTCACCGCTCAGCATTCAGTGAGCGAGTCTGGCGGGGTAGTGAAAAGAAATTATAATCACATGGTACCGTATTCCGTAGCAATGTACGATGATGCTCAGATAATGTGACCGCGCACATTCAGCTGCTATCCCATACGTCAAACTGTTGCTCATGCCAAAACATTTCATACGACCAAGACACTGAATATATTTGGTTAAAATTAACACACACGGACATATAACGGACCAACCGCGGAATGCTTCTCCCATCTCTCACCAGTCTCACAATCTCAACCGTTCGAAAACAATCGATACCAAAGCCCCGCGGGCTCGTCAGATTCTGCCGCCGAGCTCACGGCTCACGATTCACGACTCATCATTCACGGGTCGAAACTCACGACTCACATTCACAGCTTGTCCAGCACCCACACCTGCTCACGCATTCTCCGCGGACTCTCCAGCCGTGTTGCCGTGGCGGTTCAATACAGTGCGGAGTACATTTGTACCGTTACAGTACGGTACCACAGATGCGGGTGTGCCGGGTCTCGGCGGCCGGCTGTCGTGCTGGGGCCGGTCAGGGACGGGAGGGTGTGTCACAGGGGGTTCTCGGACGCTCATCACTGCGTCCTCAGCTGGTAGTCGCCGTTCTGTGTGATGTAGCGTACCCAGGGCAGCGTGGTAGCCGCTCTTCTCGATAATCTTCAGGTACCGCACCTGGAGAGTGGGGACACGGCGGGTTACATAGCTGAATTATTGGGGTGATATGAGCCCAGCTGACACTAGCACTCACCAAAAACAACGGCTTATGAATCACTGGACTCGGAAGAACGCCAAGCTTGATTATACATTATTTAATTATGTGGTAAATATCCCTATAAGACGAGACGGTACTTTCCTACACGGATCGATATGGGTGGGGTCTCTATCTCCAAAAGATCTATACAAACTGCGTACTTCCTTTCTTTCGATTCATTGATCGGTAATGGAGCGATGACATCTCGACCGAATGGATAAATGCTTTTATGGGCATCGGACAATATAATCCGAAAGAAGCATGAGCGAAATGTGGCCAATCGACTTCTTGTGGCGACAGGATGAGCATTTGATCTGATTGTTTTCGTGCGTAATAGCCTCGTTTTTACTTCTGACTTTAGCCATCGTCCAGACGTCACATTGTAAATGATGTTTTGTAAACAGGAAACAGATGACACATCCCAAAACCAAAACCAACAAACACAGCATTAGTAATCTACATTCGGCAACCGAACTGAACAGCAAATAAATAGAATTAATATAAAACTGCTTTACTAACTGTAGTGTGCCAAAGCCAACATTCCCAGGTAATCGGGCGGCCCGGTGCGGCGTTTCTGGCCGCCCACGGATGGTTGGCAGGGAACGCAGGGCTGTTCTCAGAAGGGTCATCACGCAGGGAGCGGGTCGTCGTCATGCCGAGCTCATGGTTCATAGCGAGACAGATTCTGCCCGAGGGCCACGGCCGTCCAGCGCGGTAGGTTCCTTACAGAGTTTGAGAGTCTCTCCTCCCTCCTCTCTTCTCCTCTCTTCTCTCTCTCTCTCTCTCCTCTCTCTCTCTCTCTCTCTCTCTCTCTCTCTCCTCTCTCTCTCTCTCTCTCTCTCTCTCTCTCTTCCTCCCTCTCCTACCGTACACACAGGTGGCCCACCATGACACGGTGTCAACAAACGGACGCCAGTTGATCGATGCTGGTCGGAAGGCACCAACAAACACAGTGGACGCTAAGGACTGGGGTGGGCTGGGGCGTTGTTCGGGTTCAGTTCTTGAGCCAGAGACCGAATCACGGAATCCTGGTGCTTGTTCAGCTGTTGGACCAAACCCAAAGCACCCGTGGAGGTGTTTCCTGAATACTGGACGCTGACCTAATCAGCTACGTCACCTGCGCTGACTTCTTTGGATAGTGAACTGAATTGTTTTACCGATGTGCTTCATTTCGTACACAGTACTGTTGGCTCAATGTTAGTTATGTGGCATGCGGCGGTGATTTGCGGACCCTGTCCGTCTGTCCGGTAAAACCCAAAGTCCGCACCGGTATTTTATAAACTGACCTGTGTGACCCATATTAGTTAGTCTCCCCAGACAACACACTGACCTGAATGCCCGACGTGGTGAAGTAGGGGATCTCGAACCGCACGTTGATGGGCGGCCGGCCGTCCACCTCCTCTGCCACCACGCTCGGCAGACCAAAGTGGGCCCGCATCAGGTACTCCTTACCGCCCTGTGGGTCAGGTGAGATTAGGTCAGGTCAGGTCAGCGGGTAAGGTCATCAGGTCAGCGGGCCAGGTCAACGGTCATATAAGCAGAACATCCGGCAAAGTGAATTATTCAACATGCGGCAAAGTGAATGTAGACAGAATTGAAAGAATTTAACATAGTACCGGTCAGCTTCCTTAACTATCTGTCTGATTGATGTAACATTGAGCGGGACATTTTCATGCAATGCTTCTGACCAGGTGTTCCTATAACGCGACTTCGTAGGCGCTCCGCCAACCGCGGACCGTTCATGACACATGTGCCTGGTCACTGGTCAGGCAGCGCGTGCCTTGTGGACCGCGGACACGTCTGGCACCGCATCTGTGCCTGTCTGTATACTCGGAGCACCTACGCCTGGTATGGACGTGTAAACAGACGGTCCATGGCAGACCCGGTGGCCGCACATCTGCTGTATCAACCGTACTGTGATTATGCAGCTGCTAGTTGAGCAACTGGTAATTTAGCAAATAATTTTGCAT
Source organism: Amphibalanus amphitrite (assembly GCF_019059575.1). Classification (NCBI taxonomy): domain Eukaryota; kingdom Metazoa; phylum Arthropoda; class Thecostraca; order Balanomorpha; family Balanidae; genus Amphibalanus; species Amphibalanus amphitrite. The sequence continues at coordinate 203,543 of NW_024882350.1, read as the reverse complement.
AGATATAGGCCATTACATCAGTTTTTCCATGCTGAGGACATAGTTAGGATCAACAAAGTAAACACAACGAACATTGAATATTAGCGGTGATTTTCCATCAGGAACAACTGCTACTGAGTATACGGATCTAAGACATCCACCCGTCATTGTTGTAATTGTCCGTCGATATGAACCGATTATAAACTTTAAAGTAAACACAAGTCGTCCACCAGTCCTCTACACTCTAACATTCCCACTCCGACACTCTGCTCCGCACTTACCGGGAACGATTTGATGCTCCAGACGATGCAGGTTTTCTCGGGCACGTATTTGACGCTGCCAATGGTCGTCTTGAACTTTGGCGAGTCGGCGTCAGTCGGCACGGGGATGATGATCTCGACGTTGTTGGCCGTCGAGCGGCGCTTGAACTGCGACTTGGCCTTGACCATGTACTCGACGCGGCTGTGCGCGTGGCGTTCGATGACCGACTCGATCCAGATGAGCGGCTTCACCTGGACGGCAGAGAGAGGGAGGGGGGGTCAGAGACGGCGACACGAGTGACAGGAGGGGGAGGGGGCAGAGGGGTCAAAGACGCCGCCGCGGATGACAAACGCTTTATAATTAACGGGACAACTGGCGACGCCAAGGCGTGACACGGCGTCAAATCAATGCTGACAATTAAAGTTAAACAACCCTCTTATAACTAAATTCCAAAACGTAAATATTTTACTCAAGTCAATATTCATTTAAAAGAGTAAAGGGAGAGTAGCATTGCTATATTCACTCATCACTTATTCAGGGTATGAGGTAATATTATCCAATGCAATCACACACTAAATTTGCCAGTCAGCCGAGTTTCGAGTTTGATCTCCTAAGAGCTGAGAAGTTTTATGATGGAAATAAAACGCCCGGAGGCGGGCGGCTGGCACGGACTGATATACGAGTCGTTTGGACGGCTGGCGAGGGCAGAGGGGCGCACGGCTCGGCGGCTAGCCGGACAGAGACGAATGGTGCCTACTGGCTGGGCCCCGACCTGGACCACAAGATGAATAAACTGACCTGCACGGTACAGCGTGGTCGAGAAAGAATGTGAAGGTTCATGGCTAGAGAACGTAATGAATTCGAATCGAAACAGATAAACTCAAAATAAAGAGACCATAAAGAATCGGGGTGGTCCAGGTAACAAAGGTGTTGTTTGAGTGTCACAGGCCGTAATTGTGGGTTTGGCAAACAAAGAGCGCCCGTCATGAGTTACGTCGCACCATTCTGGAAGCTGGCCAAATATCGTTTAACGTAGCTTCGCCGTGCTAAAATTCTGGCACAATTATTGTAACCAAATGGGACGCTTGACGCTTTCACGGTTCACGACTTTTGGTTACGTCGGTAGAAATACAAAACAATCTTTAATGACAAATTACGGCAATTCCGTCAACTGAAAACCACAACATTTTCGCTATTGGTTGCCAGCTCGGTTGCCAGTCGGCCAGAGAGTTTCCAGAGAGTCTCGACTAGTGTGGGGCTGTCCAACTGACCGCAGCCAGGGTTAATGGCCGGCCAGCCCCCTCCCTCAGTCAGGTGTCGAGTGGCTAATAGTCTGCTCGTGATCCATGGACGCGGCCGGGGCGTGATTCCCAGTAAGTACAGCGAACCTTCTCAGGGCCGCTTCTCAACAACAACATAGATATGTGGCCGTGAGAGAAGGGATCGTATATTAACAAAAAGTAGAACCAAATAACACAAACATTTTGATTTGAACTCCTTCGATCATAAAATAGCAATTATCTTTAACAAAAACAATGCGGTGTATCATTCGAACGGAGAACTTTCGGCCAAAAACACCCTTAGCCACTCTGGTGATTGAGATCACCGACTTCAATCTACCAACACATTGAGTCCCAAGTGAGTTTCACCAAGACCCGTCCATCATCCGCCCAGCCCCAGAAAAAGCTCCGTCCGGGTCACCGGTGCCCGACCTTCTTCCGCCCTCCCTCTAACGTCCGCCCGACCCCGCCATCCGTCCGGTCCCGACACGGCGGCAGCCGGCGCCGGTCCCGACACGGCGGCGCCGCGTTATCGCCTCCCGACCGGCGCCGTCCGTGACTCAGTGTGCGTGTGTGCGTGTCTGGCGCGTGTGACCGGCCGGGTGGGGGGGGGGGGGGGCGGATAGAGTCCCAGAGGAATATGGTGTGAGTCAGAACAGGACAGTGACCATCGGGAGGCTGTGATATACAACATTCATAGTTGATGACTAATAAATGGATACTCAACGCCTTCTAGGGAACCTGTTTTGGCGAAGGAAGCACGCGGTGACCAAGGAAAGGACAAAGTTTTTTTTACGGCCGGAAGTCTGGTGCTAAATCTCGCTGGGGAGCCAATACCAAATGTTGTATGTACCACTGAACAAATATTGCAGCCCTCTCTGAATAAGGAAATGCTTTGGGTTGAGTCGGTACGACATGAGCTCGAAGGACAAGTAAAAGGGCAACTAGTTTGTTCCAAAGCATCACTTACGTGTGTGTTGAGCCCGTAGGACATTTGAGCTCAAAGGACGAGCAGCTAAGAAGGAGGAGGGCAGCCAAGTCTGTCCCAGAGCGTCACTTACGTGTGTGTTGAGCGGGTCGGACATGAGCTCGAAGGACAAGTATTTGTTCCTCTGTAACGGATAGATTTACTTACGTGAGTGTTGAGCCGGTAGGACATGAGCTCGAAGTCGCCGTCGGGCGGGATGAACGAGATGGTGCGGTCGTTTTCGAACCTGCCGACAATCCGTACCTCGTCAGCCGTCACAGACACAGGGTGACGGGCCAGCGGCAGGTGCAGCCATACGGCGGACGCCGACCGTGCCAACCGCTCACATACCGAACCAAGGTCAGCATGGACCCGCCGGGTACACAACAACAGCCAGATATTTGTCTGGATAATGCACCCACTCCCGTACCAACGGGAACGAGCTAAGGCGAGGTTATCCATGACGATGACTGTCACACCTGTACAAGTGTACACCGTACTGTAGCAACTGATAAATGCGACTCCTGAAACCGCATTAGCCCACTAACTTAATATTAACAAGCATGGTCACGCACATCACCTTCACGCATCTAAATTATTTCCCTTATCCGTTCAGCAGAACGGGCTATTGACCACAGCTCAAGCAAAAGGGATAATCACACTGGTGGAACACGTCCTACTCCGTCACTCACTCACTCACTCACTCACTCACTCACTCACTCACTCACTCACTCACCCACCCACCCACGCACTCACTCACTCACTCACTCCCTCACTCACTCACTCACTCACTCACTCACTCACTCACTCACTCACTCACTCACTCACTCACTCACTCACTCACTCACTCACTCACTCACTCACTCACCCTGGTGAAACGTCCTGTTCGCTCCTACTCACCTGGAAAGTCTGACACACTGGTGGAACTTGGTGTCCTCCAGCTCGACCGACTTGCTCTTGCCGCGTCCGGTGCTCTCGAACAGTACCTTGTCGTTGAGACCCAGCCGCAGCTCGGGCATGCCGGACAGGTAGACACGCATCTTGATACTGCCCACGATCTCACTGCGCAGTACGTTACCGTTCGAGTTGGCCTGCGGGCGAGACAGAAGCAGGTGGTTAGCTGAGCATATAAATCAAACATAAGACAGTGACGTGACGACAAAACGTAATATCAACGGGGAAATCAACGAGCTTTTCGAAAAAAGTATTCAGTCAGAAATGTGCAAGATGTTAGTTAGAAAGTTTTTTCTTCAATAATTCGGCATGACCAGACTTTTGAACATTTACTCCTATCACGTTTCAGTCGGATAAGTTCGAGTTTGTGCTGCTCCCCACACGTATCCGCAGCTCTCCATCTCCCTGCTCACTGCTCTTCCTTGCGAGTGTCAGCACCTCCCGCTCACCCGCACGTCCCCCTTCCCCAAACGTACCAACCAGCAGCTCTCCATCCCCCCTCCCCATACCTACCAGCAGGTTGACCGACTCGATGACATCCAGGAAGACCTCGTTCTTTCTGTACTTGATGCCCTCGGAGCGCCAGTGGACGGCGTTAGTGACGGCCATCGGCGGCCGGGGCGCCACCTCCAGTTTATGACTCTCCTGGGTGATATACCTGACGGCAACACGCGGGTTAGAACTATCACGGGAGGGTAGCGCTGTGGTACGAGTAGTTAACATGTTACGGACGAGGCCGGCGTATGCTAGGTAGTAGGTAGGTATAACGGTCAGCTGCAGCGGTGAATTTTGGATTCTTAATTAACTGTTGGTTCAGGTAACTGACGCATAAATTTCACGCCATTCCAGGAAGTCAGGGTGGCACATCGTTTGGGGCTAAATGCCTGTGGTCAAGTGCAATGACGTTGAGAGGAGACCAGCGACAACTAAGGTCGCTGGTGTTGCAAGTTCTGTCGGACTTGCAACACCAAGGACTTAGCCTCTTGGTGACCGGCGATTTACCGGCGACACCGGGGGTGGTACATAGATATCTTACCAATGAATTTCTGTCAATTTCAACGAACCGATTTTCAAGAAAATCGATGCACAGCATTCACAATACTCACTTTTAGGTTGTAGGTTACTTTCCAGGACAATGTGACATGATTTTCTATTTTTCCACGCATTTTCAAAATTGCGTACCTTCCACGGCCGAGAATGGTTTCCGCCGCCATACTGCTCAAATCAAGCCGAAATGTTGATTAACTTCACGGAATAGTCAGAGCCGACTACTCAAACTAAATTATTGAATTAGAGAGATGTTTTAAACTACATTTAACTTCTCTTCAAGCGTAAAAAGCATTTATTTCGTTCTTATCTATCACCGCCGGCAGTAATGGCGGACGCAGACTCCCACACGATCCGCACGATCCGCACGATACGATCTACCAGTTACCAGATCGTATCGGGCCTAGAGATTTTTATCTTTTTCCGCCAGCCACGCTCACCATACGATCACCATACGCTTACCATCCGCTCCGATCGATTTCGGCAGCCAGAACCGGGCTTTAATAGTTTCATACCGTCATCTACCTATCGTAGATCGAGCAGAAAGTGAAAGTGCATCAACAGTCATGACCAGTATCAGTATTAATCACATGTGCATTCAATTACTTCCCGTCTGCACAACCATCGGCCATCCGTTTTGCCTCCAAGAACACACGGGTACTTGGAACCCACCGACCCCACAGCCGAGACCGGGCAGTCAGATGGCACTCACTCCTGGAGGATTTTGCTATCAGTGGTCTGCGGGAAACCGAAGTCGTTCAGCTCGTCCAGCAGCTCGTACACGATGACGAAGTTGTCCCGCAGGCTCTCCTCCTCCAGCTCCTTGAAGTAGTGCTCAAACACCTGGTGGGTAGCGGATTAGTGTCAGAGGGCGAGGGGCGGGAGCTGCAAAAGGAGTGGGCAGGTGGGTCTGATTAGGATGCATGTCGAAGAAATAGGGATCTGAATTAGGCGTTAAGAGAGCCTATGCTGCAGCGGCTATCCGAGCGTCGAGAGGAAAGGAAGCTTTCCCGACAGCTTATCAGTTGAAATTACGAGATCAGAAAAGCCACTGAATATGTGACTTTTCGTTGTTATCGTCTTGAGCTTGAACAATATACGCACACTTAAAGCTTTCAATAACAAATTCATCATTCACGTCAGTCCCAGCTGGTACAGAAGTATTACGTGGAAACTACCAGCCTGACAGACCGTCGTTTACTGCAAAACTATTCAGCATACCTACAAGTGTGTATCAACACAACACTGCTTATTATTTTACGAGTTGTGCATTCCGTTCAATGAAAAGCCGCGCCCATGACCGAAAGTATAATAACGTGAAAATATGAATGAATGAGTCGCTGAATGAATAAACGTAACCATCACCTGCACCAGGGATCTGTTTGATCACCACCCCCTGACAAGCCAGTCCCATCATCTCACCTGAACCAGGCGGTGCAGGAACACAAACACCAGGCTGACATTGGCGTTCTTCCGCGTCGTGCTGACCACGTACACGTTGCTGTGCTTGATGTACATGAACGTGCAGCCACTCGTCTGAAACGGAAACACACATGGGGTCATAGGGAAATGGTCGCTGCTTTAGGAAATTATTACGAACAAGTGCAAAGACTGTGAAGACGTTCAGCGGAATTCGCTACACCTCAAAACGATTGGGCCGATCGCGCATATATTTTAAACACCGTTAGCAAACGGTGCCACGAACAAGTCAGCAGCTGGCGTCCGGTTTGCGCGTGCGAACACTCAGGGTATCGCTACTACATATGTATTAGAGCGACTGGGTCAATTACATTCAAATTTGGTCTCTATTAGGGACAAGTTAGTAGAGTGGCCAAGACAAGTCAGTTTAGGGTACCACTTCCACACATGTAGGGCTCGCTCGCTCGTACTGTCGAGCTCGCTCGTTTGTCGCCCTAAAGGGTATCTTACTGATTATTAGGTATGAGACAAAATTGCAGGAAAAGGTCAGAAATGTCAGATAAAAATTATATTTGACACAAAATTCATGCTGTGCCTGGTGACACTTTTACTAATTATCGTAAAATAATGGACTTATGGGAAAGGTGAGCTGAATGGAAAGCATTAGCGTCGCCACGGGGGGGCAAGCGGGGCAACTTGCCCCCCCCCCCCCAACCTCTGACCGGGCACCCCCTGACATCGATACAGATCCGATGAGATTTTGGAGTCGGGAAAAAATGGGGGTACCTTTCTGAGAATGCCTGTGAGGTCAGACTCGGTTTGAGCGTGCAGTTCAAACCAGAGTCTGACTCGCAGTCGCCAAAATCTTCATGACTCCGAGTCCAGACTCGGAAATGTTAATGCTGTGATTCATTACATGTTCCTAGTTCGTTCTTTATTACATTTTACAGCTGATTTTCATAAGTTTTGGAGTGCTGACACAATTTTTGTTCAAAGCGTGAAACGAAATCTTCGGGGCCTTTCTCAACTCGTCAAATGTCTGCGACAGGCTCAAGTACCTACCGTACAAGTGTCGCAGGGCTCATGAGCTTGCTTTAACCCGCGCCCTGCTGGGGGGGGGGGGGTGTTTGAACACCCCCCTTGTGGTTTTTCGCGAATATCTCAAAAACGGCACCTTATCATACATCAATTCTACACATGTTGTGAAAATTTCAGACCAAGGTCATTCAAGGTCAGGTCACCAGGTCACTTGAAGTGACCTCACCTCATAAAAAAGTTTCAATGTCTGTCATAGCTACACCGAGTGACCGATCGCTTTGAACCTTTCAGCGATTGCTAAGAGCAATAGCATGTACAAAATGTATATCTCAGAATTTTGATATCGATGACCTAAGGTCAGGTCAATTTTGCGACCTCCCCATTATAAGTCAATGGGAGAAAATTGAAATGCGCCTCTTTGGATGAAAGACATTATAAACACTCCCAAACACCGAATTACAAGTGGTTTAGACACACTGAACTTGAAAATGGTGTCCGTGACCCTTGTTTATGCCCTGAGGTCATCTTAGGTCACGAATGGTATCTAACAGTTTTTCGCAAATAACTTTTGATAGAGGCATGCTAGAGCGATGAAAACGCCTTAGATGTGTTCAGCTCGACGATACGGATCGACTGATATGCAACATGACCCTTTCCGGTCAGGTCATGACCTTGACCTGAGGTCAAATTTTCAAGTTGACCTTTCAAGGTCAAGTCATAGTTCACTCGATGCGTCTTGACGAGAGGAACACGATGCCGGTAAAAGTAAGCTCGTACAAGGCTTGGGTCAAAAGTTATTGCAGAAAAACTGTTTTCGAAAAAATCGGCTATTTTTGCAGTTTTTGCCCCCTGCAGGCAAAACCGTTGACGTTAGGTCAAATCTGAGAGAATTACTCAGAAAGGGCGTTAATAGGGCTATCCAATGCGCTTTTCCGCGGCGCTGTAGCTCTATTGGTTCCCGAGTTATGCGTTGGCTTCTTGGAAAATTTCGACATTCGACCTGGAAATCGGCGAAATTTTGCCTTCAATGACCTCTGGTGACCTGACCTTTGACCTGACCAAAAAATTGACCGAAGTGATTTCGTCATTATTTTTTTACGCTCTTTCGAACGCCGCCTTCCGCGTATCGCTACGTGGCCCAGGAGCCGAGTTACAAGGGGGGGGGGGTGTTCAAACACCCCCCCCCAGCAGGGCGTGGAAATCCAGGACCCCCAGCAGGGCGCGGGTTAAACAAAGGCTCCTAAGGAGCTCCAGTGAGCCCTAAAGAAAGCTTTCAGAGGGCCCAAACCGGCCTCTGAAAGTCCCACTGGTGTTCATGTTCTCTGAGGGCCCATACAGGGATCTTTGAGCCTTCGAACATTTCTGAGAACCTTAACCCGCGCCCCAGTGGCGGTCTCAGCCAACTTCGCCCTAGTGAGGGGGGGCATATGTTACCACCCACCTCTAACTCAAAAACTAAGAGGGCTAGAAAGACGCGGTAAAAAGCAGTCGATAGCTCTCAATGCGTACGTTTGAAAGTATTTCAGTCATTTTTCACCTTAGAGCAATATTGGGGTCACCAGAGGTCATCAAAGGTCAAAATCTGCCAATTGTCATTATATTTTTCAGAAAACATGCCGCTATCTCAGGAACTATGGTAGCTAGAATAACGCAGGGAAGAGCAATCGATAGCTTTTTAACTCTTCTTTTGAAAAGGTCATTATCAATATTGACCTCAGGTCAACGGTTTGGCCTCCAGAGGGCAAAAAGTCCAAAAATAGCTGTTTTTACGAAAAGTGTTTTTCGACAATAACTTTCGACTACAAAAAGCCACGACATTTCTATTGCCAGAATCGTGTTCCTCTCGCCGAGACGCGTTGAATGAACTATAATTTGACCTTGAAAGGTCAAGTTGAAAATTTGACCTCAGGTCAAGGTCATGACCTTACCGGAAAAGGTCATGTTGCATATCAGTCGATGCGTCTCAACAAGGCAAACAGAATGAGACCATCCCCAGTGTTCTATCTCTTTCCAATCGCGAGTTATTGGCAAAAAACTGTTTGTAGCCTCAAGTGACCTCGGATGACCTGTCTAGAGGCTATCAGCAAAAATGACACATTGGTCATCACGAGTGGGCTAAATCATTGTGATTCTGAAATATTTGGACTGTTCCGATGCGTACACACGGATCTAGAGGCATTTTCATTTTTCTCCATTGACTTGTAATAGAAAGGTTTCGCCACTGACCTGACCTTAGGTCACAGATATAAAAAATCCGAGATATACAAATTGTAGGCGCCCATAACAGCATGCAATCCACCAAGTTTGAAACCTTTCTGACAAACACTGCAGGCTGGACATGATTGCAAACTTTTTTTAGGCTTGGTCAGTTAACTTGACCTGGTGACCTGACCTGACATGACCTGGGGTCAAAAATTTCACACATTGTCCAAAATTGATGTACCAAAAGCTACCCCAAGCGGCGCGGCGCTACGCGCCGCGGTTTTTTATTCACACGCAAAAAACGCGACAGGGTGGTAACATATGCCCCCCCCCCCCCCCCACTGGGGCGAAGGTTAACTGGCCTCTGATAGTTCAGCCAAATTTTTGAGGCGACAGACTTTGCCAACCCCAAGCCGGCATCTGAGGGGTCACAGCCCACGTGTCCCTCTGAGGTCCGCAACACATGTTTATTATGTCCCTACGTAGGGTCCTTAGGGATTCGACACAGACCCCGAGGGTTCACACTGCTATCCGAGGGCTCCAGGCTCACCCTGGGCCTAGTCTCTTAGCGCCCGCCGCCCACACTGCTTCTGAGGGCCCCACCTTGGGCTCGGAAAGCCCTAAAGCACCACGTACACGTAAATATTTGAGGTGACCCACGTCGATCTCCGGGATCCTAAGCAGGCTTCCGAGAGTCAGCACTGACCCTGAGTGGCCTGAAATGGCCTGGAAGTCACAAACCTATCTCTACGGGATCCCTTGCCGCTATGCCGTGCGTTACTTTTGGTTCCGTTTAACAGTTTTTGTTCGCGTTTGCAGCGCTTCCCTTCACACGAAAAACGAGAAACTTTTGTTCACACTCGAGTGAACAAAACACTTCATCTCACTGAAGCAAAGATGAATTACTTCCTTATTCCGATTCACACTTCCGACATTCACTCTCCGCCGAATGCCCAACTTAGCTACGATCGGCGGCTGGGATAAGTCCTATGCATTTCACGTAAAACCTCTGCATGCATGCGTGAATGGAGGTTCTAGCAGGGTGATCCGATTAAATGGAGCGTTTTTCACCTCTTAATGGGTAATGATCATGAGCGTCGAGCGTCTGCACAGGGGCCCTCTGCAGTGCGTCGGCAATCGCAGCCACTATGATTCTACCAGTCGTTTTGTTATGAAATTTCAAAATTTCGAATTTTTCTGTAAAAAATTACATGTCATAGCTAGAAGGAAACCTTTGTCACCATCGGATTCCTCGCACCATTGCGCGTCGAATGATATGTAAAACGAGTGAGTAAAGACTGGGGAAAGGCAAGTTTTGACACAAAAGTTGATTTTGCCCCCCCAACCGACAATCTCTGGCGACGCCTATGATGGAAAGTCATGACAATGGAAAGTATTACCCACAAATGCAATTAAACAGTATAATACAGTCAATTAGGAAGTCAATTAGGGAAGTGTAAAGTCAATTAAATGTCAGCAACCACACAATTCAGTAGTCATCTACCTGTATAATCGGTGACATGTTCCCTTCTTCTTCTCGGTCCATTAGCAGGGGCATAAACTTGTCTATAACACTGGGCTCGATGTCACCTCTGTAGTTCCGGGATATCAGTACCTGAAGCAAAGCATAAGAGGGTGCCATTATGAGTCAGGGACCAATAGCAAAGTACTGTATTATAGTCAAATAACTTCAAGTAAAAGCTGCAGCAGCTGGGTTTAACATCATACAAGATAATTTGTAATTTGACAACCAAACAGAGCAAACCTGGAGTCTGGCATTTGTAAGACAGCATGGTGATTTTGGCTTTGAGGGAAACAGCCTGCAGCGGACATGACTTATGAGTGCTAACACTGAACCAACAATGAGTGATGGACTTGTGAGCCAATTCAATAAAGAGATAAATATATCAACAAATTTTCATTCTTACCTTCCCTTTGGAGTCTAAGAGATATATTGATGATACAGACATTTTTGCAGATAGTTTGAAAACAGCAGGTATCTGAAACATTAAAAATTGGTCATCACTTGTCATTATCAGCAAACAAAATTAGTTTGGAATTGAAAAGAGGAGTCAGAACCAGTGGGGCAGGGAAAACTGAGATAAAATAGAAAATGGAGAAATGAAAAGAGAACAGAAGAAGAGAGAAAAAGAGATAAAGGGGAGATAAAGTCAAGAGGGAGAAGGAATAAAAGGACCAGGCCCAGGGAAGATAAGGCTTGGAGGTAGATGGAGAGCAAGAGGAAGGGCTATAGGAGGACAGGAATAAATGAATAAAGAAAAACAGAGAAAGGTTTAAAAAGAAAGGCCTTTTCTTCCTCTCCAAACAGAAGCCATCATCAGCTACATATTTTTTTTCTACCATCACTATAGAACATGATATATATCAGTAATCAAATAGGTAATTAATGTCATTACAGCAGAAACAAATGAAAGAGGAGTTAGGACTAAACGAAAGAAATAGGAATAGGAAAATGGAATAGGAAAATGGAATAAGTTACTTTAAATCTAAGTAAAAACTTTTTTTTATAATTTTCTATCAAAATTACATCTTATCACTGGTGAGCCATCAGCCACAACCCAGCACAGGCAAGATCTGGGCCCTGATCAATGCTATATAAACGCCCTGATCAAGTGCCTGAGAGGGCTGTGACTCCAGTGGTAGGAGGATATTGCCATAATAGTTGATCAAAAGATCTGTGACATATTTGTCACCAGCCATAGTTACAAGAGGGTTTTCTACCCAACTGAAATCAGGCTTCATAGCTCTAACTCCAGAACAATGGAACTGCTGTGACCGCAGGGCACTTGAACAATGTCCTGTGCCTTTAGTGCAAGTGGGTACCTGTTGCATTACATTTACAAAACAGCTGCCTAGAATAGCATCCAGCCATGCAACCACCCACTCATTCCATAAGACAACAAAAAAAACAAGCAAAACAGGATAAATTTGAAGGGCGTGCCCAAGGCCATATATAGTAGGTAGCGACACTGAGCGATTTGTTTACAGCCAGTTTCGATCCCGATGACGCAAATGTGTCGTCACGAGACAAAACAATATGGCCACCTCTAATGAGAACCAAGTGCAAGAAGTTCCCGGATGTAGACAGCACTGACGTCACCGGGATCGAAACCGACGACATCAGTACTGGACCTATGGCGAAGCAAAGTAGTGGCATCCCCCTGGGCGTGCCCTGCTGCCATGACTATGCCGCCAGTCTCTTCGCAGCTTGGCATGATCCTCCATAACTGTCATTGGTACCACAGTACCACTGCATTTGATATGGTCAAAAGATTGATTAACATTAATGCAGGGATGAAATATGCAATTAACATTGTAGCACGGCGGTGACAGTTGAGCATTAAAATAACAATTCAATAAAACATAGGACGAATACAAACTGCTGATACCTGTAATTTTATCAAAGGCCTTTTGAAAAATCAAACGTTATGCGTGCTTTAAGTTCACCAAATTAATATAAATGCACCAAACTACCTGCTCATCAAAATCCACCTTCAACACACAGCAACACTTGCCGGAGAATCTGGAAAGGGAATTGAAGGGCTACGCTACCATATTGAAAAAAAACTTCCTTTACAGTTTTTGAGTGCTTTTAATCTTCTTCCCTTTTCGATCATTTTGAACACAGAAAAATTATTGTTTCTAATAGAATGTATAAAGATGTCGCAAAATGCAAATATAAAAACACTACTCATGATTTGACATGATGAGAAACTTTTCCCTTCACTCTTCTAAAGCAGTGGAATGCCTTCATATGGAAGTTAATATTTGTTCTTCATTTATAGTGCACTTGTGACAAAAGCTAATTTCAATTTCTAAACAAAACAACTGCTGGTCTTCTGCGTTAGATGCTGATGCCGGAGATCGGGCGGGTTGCCGGCCGGTGCGCGACACTTTGGTCACGGAAGTGTCACTTTCGATAATTGCTGACTGCTTGGAGGAAAACCAGAAAAGGTAAAATAGCTTCCCCTTATTTTCCCTGCAAGTCCCTGCCGCTCTCATGCGCTCCTCGTGTATCGAATTATCGGATATGACATTAACGCCGATCTGGATCCTGTCATTCCTGTCACTGTCCTTGCCCGCGGTGCACGTTTCAATTTCATTTCTCAGTTTGTTTCTTGGCACGGCACCTTTACTTCTTGCTTGATTTTTTTTTTTACGATTCTCAGCTAGTTCTTCTCCACCGTAAAGCAGTTTTTCAATGCCACGCCTTTTACTACTTGTACTGTAAATGTGCCCTTGACTTGACCCCTCCCTGCCTTTTCAGGTTTCTGACGCCATGCCAGTGACCCAGTTCAAGAACTGTCGGATCCTGCGGGACCATGAGCTGGTCAGAGAGGACCTCTGGGTGGAGAATGGCCGCATCATCAACCCAGAGGAGCTGTTCTACGTGCAGAAGAGACCTCCGGCGTTCCAAGTCGACTGCCGGGGATCTATCGTCGCTCCCGGCTTCATCGATGTCCAGATCAACGGTGCGGACCTTTCAACGGCGTACGGAATGGGCACGAGATAGGGCGGTATGCTAGAGCTAATCTCATGTGGGTGATTTCATGTTTGCGTTGCATCAGCTGTGTAGTGTCCAGTCGGTACTCTGCCGGTATCCGAAAGTCCGATATTTCGCTCGTTTTCCGATAAAAAAAAACTCCGGACATGCAAAAAAAAAAACGTGGACCTATAGATATTATATAGCCTACAGGCTACAACATGCCATCATTGCAATGGTCCGCAAGCTCTGTTTCACGACTTATGTAAACCGAAATCTTGACCGAACTCGTACTCCCGCCGCTGGCCCGCTGCTCACTGTCCAAGTGGTTTTTATCGATATCTCTATTTACCTGACGCCCGTGCAGCTCGTCCCCGACGGCGGCCTCGTTCCCGACGGCGGCCTGAATGCGTTGTGCTTCTGTACTCTGGTGGATTCGGCTGTGGTATCATTCTCGGTTGACTACGTGCAGTTGGATCCCACTACAATTTCCCGTTGTGCTTCTGTGCTCAGGTAAATTCGGCTATGATCTTCCGTTTTGACTGCGTGCAGGCGGATTCGGCTACGACTTCTCGTTTGACGAGGATAAGACCGAGGAGGCGGTGTCGGTGGTGGCGCGGGGCCTGCTGGCGCACGGTGTGACGTCATTTCTGCCGACAGTCATCACCTCCACACCGGAGACCTACCGCAAGGTCAGTGTTAGCCGTTAGGTCACTGGTCACCTCCACACCTGAGACATAGGTACCGTTAGATAAGTGGCGGGTCGGACAGTGTGCTGTATCTTAAGTTCAGTTACTGGCCCGTCGTCAGTGATCGACCATACTACTCTGGCCGCCAGGCACGGTTGCCTGAAAACCGAGCGCAGTGTTGGTCATCACTCATCTCTACAGAAAACGACAGAGTGACCTGCGACTTTCTTATGCACTGGTGGCGTTGTTTTTGCTATGGCATAGTTTGAAACATATCCCAGGTACACAGCGTGTTCGTCCTTCATCTGTCCCGAACAAACTGTTCCTAATGACCTGTCTCTAACGCCTGGAGTTACACACGCCAGCAAATTGCAATTGCAGTAAGGTAGCTTAGAGACTTGCGAAAGCCGCATTCGGCCGTCATTGTACTGTAACCATGCGCCGGAAGACGACGACTGACATACAGCCGGGAAGTGACGAAACGTAACCCTGATAAAGAGGAGATCGTAGAGCTGTGGAGACATGACGATATGGTGACCAGACAGTCAGACTGTGCTACTCATGGCTGGCTGGTTGTTCAGAGTGCACAGGATATGCCTACAGATTGAAAGCACGAAACAGCAATCCACGATTTGCTCATATATGAAATAGGTGCTTGCTACATTATAAGATTATTGTGCCGCACATTTTATCTAGTTGAGGACCCGGTGGTGATCTAAATAAGGTCACCTGCGTTAATACTGCGTACATGCATTTCGACTGAAGGACTTCGTCTCATCTATCCATTTGGCCGACACGACATCCATTTGGCCGCCCATGGCAATGGCTCCAACAGCCACACTGCAGCCCCCCTCCCCCCCCCCCCCCGACATGACCGGTAACCGGATAGCGTAGGAACGTGAAGCCCCCGGATCGTATGCCCTTCGTGCGCCCGTCCGGCTCCCAAGCGACACTGCTGAAGGCAATTATTACCCTCCCCTCTTCCCTCCCGTCCCCTCCCGACGGTTCCCCTATACAGTATACATAAACACAACTGCCTCTCTGCGGCTCTGTGCATCATCGAATGAAGATGTAAAAAATAACGTGTGGTGTGATCAAAGGGCGAAACTTTCACAACAAGGACTCTAAATTAGGTGCATTGAAACGGATGCGTCATATTCAAAATTTCCATTGCTCGTTTCTGATATCTTTTATGATAATTATGATATTTCCAGCATGCTACTTATCAAGTTGCAGATAACTGAAATGAAATACACCGAATCCATTTATCTAAGTTCTAACCCGATAACGGCTCTCGCTACCGATCTCGCTCACCCCGCCAGGGACTGACCCTCAACTGACCCGTCACCCCGTCGTCACAGGTCCTGCCCCGCCTGAACAAGCGGCCCGGCAGCGAGGATGGCGCCGGTGTTCTCGGCGCGCACCTGGAGGGGCCGTTCATCAGCAGAGAGAAGAAGGGCGCCCACCCGGTGCAGCACATCCGGCCGCTGGAGAAGGTGAGGAGGGGGAGAGGGTGCAGCACATCAGATCACTGGGGAAGTTGGGGAGGGGGAGAAGGTTAGAAGGGGTAGATTGACTAACGGGCGCTCACCTGGTGCAGCACATTCGGCCACTGGAAAAGGTACAGATGAAGGGGATGGGCATTGCAATGGATCGAGATACGACAACCAGAATCGGTACTGGCTTGTTTGCTTCGACCGGTTGGTGGCAGTTCTCTTCAATCGTTTGCCCACTAAGCTCGGCCTGTGTACGACAGGGCTTTGAGACGGTGAAGGAAGTGTACGGCTGTTTGGACAACGTTGCCATGGTGACGCTGGCGCCCGAGCTGGAGAACGCCTGTGACGCCGTCGAGGGACTCACCGAGAGGGGCATCGTCGTCTCCACTGGTCAGTGGGGGGGGGGGGGGGGGGGGGCGAAAACGAACCGCTTTTGAACTCCAGGCGGCAGGCGCTATATGCATGTTCATTTTTATAAACGTTCTTTCATCGAGTTATTCCTTTCGTATCGTTATCTGTCGTATCGTATCGTGTTGCTCAACAAGGAAAACTAATTTAAGCCGTATTTATTTGTTCTTTGGTCTATGATAAGTAAACTGTGGGGTGCCTCAGATTACAACAATATGTTTCACTTGCTCATGAGAACCATAATTCACCGTACCTCACCAGTGACTATACGCAGTGCCCGTGACCCATCCCTCGTTTGTCGGTGACAGGTCACTCGGCCGGCTCCATCATGGACGGCGAGCGCGCCTTCAAGAGCGGCGCCCGGTTCATGACGCACCTGTTTAACGCCATGACCAAGGTGGGTGCCTCGGGGCACGGCGACGGCTGGTAGCTGTGATTTGGGTGACTAAACGTGCATGTGGTAGGCTGGATCGCATAGCAGCTATGAGACCTGTGATGATCAGCACTCAGCAATGGTGACTGGTTATTTGTTGTAATTCGTTTTGTCTGTCGCTAGCATTCAGAAAACTATGTACACTCTTCTTCCTTCGTTAAAAGACGTAATAAAGCTTTTTGAATGAAACTTACCAGAGCCCCTTTTTACGCAAGTAGTATTTGAAGTGTGTTTTAAGTAGCACACAAACGTCCCCCTGGCATGATACGTGCTCACGGTAAGGCCATGTTTCCGTCCTCAGTTCCACCACCGCGACCCGGGCATCATCGGCATGCTGACATCCAAGCGGCTGCCGCTGCACGAGCTCTACTACGGCATCATCTCGGACGGCATCCACACGCACCCTGCGGCACTCCGGATCGCCTACAAGACGCACCCGAACGGTGGGTCCGCAGCGGTCGTCCGTGAATCCTTCAGAAACCCGCCTGGCCCGAAAGGATATGTAAACTGAGCTGGACGAATATCAAGATTTAGTCCCGACCATCTGCGTCGCTGGTCTTATCCCGTTCATTATCCCTCCAGATTACCTAATTGGAGCGAGAAAGAAGCTAAAATGTCATTCAGTATTTTAACTGTAGTGGTACGGTCTCCAAGCCCCGGTTATGTCTAGCCCCATGCTATGCCGCGGTCCTAGCAGGCTTCCTCGGTCCTGTAACAGATTGCGGTGTTTAGAGAGACTGACACGAGGTGACTGTCTAGGTCTAGGTCCAGTGATGCAGTTCTAACGTACCACCTAGGCCCGGGTATGGTGATGGTGCGTGTCTTTACAGGTCTGTGTCTGGCCACAGGTTCTGGTGAGTGGTGAGTCTATAACCGGTGTCTTCCGCAGCTGTCTGCCTGCTGGGATCACCTTTCACAATATCACTCTGACGTTAACGGAACACCGCTGACCGGACCGACACTGTCGAGTGTGTGACGTATTTGACAAATACCGTTTGTTACTAATGGCATTTTACTGCCGCAGCTGTCACCTACTGTCACCAATGACAGTGCCAGTGGCGGTTGTCTGTAACCGACGGTAACCGTCATGTCGTCATCCCCCTCCCCCCCCCCAGGCCTTTGTCTGTTAACGGACTTCTTCCCTCCAGACCTCTGTCTGGTAAAGGATTCCCCGAACCTGTGCCTGGTGTTATCGGACTCTCTCCCTGTCCCAGGCCTGTGTCTAACTGTAACGGACTCCCCCAATCCCCCAGGACTGTGTCTGACTGTGACAGACTTTCTCCCTCCAACCCTCAGGTCTCTGTCTGGTGACGGACGCGGTGGCGCCGATGGGCCTCGGCTCGGGCCGCCACCATATCGGCGACATGGACGTGGTCATTGAGGGCGAACGGGCGCTCATCGAGGGCACGGACACCCTCTGCGGCTCCATCGTCACCATGGACGGCTGCATACGACACTTCATGCACTCGGCCAGTGAGTAGCGTGGTCGCTGCGGCACTAGTCTGACGGTCACAGTACCGGCCACTGGCAGTCGTGGGTCCTTAGTACCTCTTACTTGGTCTTGCCGGCCCAGACAGTATAGTACTAACCATTGGCGTTCTGCTACCTACAAAAAATGCACATGTTTTCGATAAGACACGACTATAACTCAACCTGCCAGTCATAACGATGGTAAAAAGTAGTGTTTGTTGCTTACATTTTTATTACATGAGGGACATGTCTATGTACTTTGCTGTCAGCCCTGCTAGCCAAGATTCCTTTACTACCCCTGCTAGCTGCTTGTACATATTGCGAGATAAAGAATCTTAGATTTTTGTAACCGGCAGTGAAATAAGCCACAGCCTGTTATGCCGTTCGGTTGTTCGGGTGATTTTGGCAACGTTCCTTCAGATCCGCTTCTCGCACACCGAAAGTGCGTTGTTTGATCTGGGACTGCCTCCATAATCAGTTTTATTACCCCACCCTCCGGTCGCCTCGGCACTGCGAACGTAACCGACCGGTCCGGTCGGACTAAAAACCGGGCCCGGTGCGGCTCGGTGGGTGCGCTGGCTCGGCCGCGGCTCGAGCGGCCGCTGATCAGGGTCAATGTAACAGCTGCCGGCGGCAGCAATGGCCCATATCCTGGCTCGAACTGGGCCAACTGGACCATGAGAAGCCGAGGTGATTCAGCAAATGCGTTTGAATGCTCAACTGGTACGTGCGAAATTATCTTACCTCTAAAGGGACATTTTCAAGGGCGTAGTCATTTTAAACCAGTTTGGTAACGTTATAAGCATTCTTTCTTTCTTTCTTTGAACACAAACATGACTGGCAAGCCGAAGGCATTAGATCATTTGTGTGGGGACGCTCTATCCTGGCCCAGCCCAAAAACATAAACAACTGAGTTTTTGTGGCGGCGATCGGCTGTTTGATAAAAACCAGCGCGGGGATCCTTGGTTCTGTTCACGTTTTGCTCGCGTGGCATACGAGTCTTGTGGTTCGGTCGTATGTGGGTTCACGTAATTCACAGCCTAATTTACATACAGCGGATGAACAGTATGTTATCCTTCAATTAGCCAGAATTATAGCTCGCTTTTTCCCCAATTTCGATTATGACCTGGGCATCGTTCAACCTTACAGGATCTTAAAATTTCTTAGCTCTTTGTCGAAATGTATATTACGATTGTTGTTGGGTAAATATGAGAAGTCAAGGCACAAGAAGCAGTTCTGGTGTGTAACACAGTCGCTGCCGCCACACACGTTTCCTCATTTGGCCGGCAGGGCGTACCACAGTCGCTGTGTGACGAGTTTCCTCCGTCCGCCGCCAGGGCGTACCACGGTCGCCACTGACGAGTTTCCTCTGTCCGCCGCCAGGGTGTACCACAGTGGAGGCTCTGGAGGCGGCCTCTCTGCACCCTGCCACCGCGCTGGGCATCACCGCCCAGAAGGGCACCCTCGAGTATGGCTCTGACGCCGACTTCGTGATGCTCTCGGACGACGTGTTTGTGCGCGCCACCTACATCGCTGGCCGGCAGGTGTTCGCCGCGCCCGGACAGGCGTTCATCCACGAGCCCGTGCAGTAGGGCGGCGAGGTGATGAGAGGTGGGGCGAAGTGTGGTAGGGTGGCGTTGGTTAGATATTTACAACATACGGCTCAGTGGTGGGACGGCAGATGAACTGCAGGTGTAATTAGAGACCCGAGCGGTGGCGGAAAGTATAAGCCAAAGTAAAGCCACGAGAGTGAGACGACATACTGAGCCGATATCGCCACTGGAGAGGGGGCTTAACTTGGGTCAATGACTGAAATCTGGAGCAAAGGGACCATTGTTTTGCTGATGATTAGGCGCTTCGCGAGATGGAGCAAATTCCGACACGTTGGCTAAGTGGAGGGGGGGGGGGGGGGGTCCATAGTGTTTTCTATCTTTCGCAGAAATGCCACAAAATCCCGTGATACTTATCGGCCAAACGTTCAAGAATCTGCGAGTCATGACGGAAGCCGAATCAAAATTTGCTTTAACACGGAGTCAGAATTGATTCACTATCGAACTACACTGGGCTACCGTGCAAAAGTGATATTGATGGTGGCTGTCAGTGGTGGTGATAGGGCTGTTCACGGGCACTGTGTGCGGTAGGCCCGTACACAGGCTCCAAGCTCCGCCCACACAGCGACCCATCCCCTACCCCCACGCCTGCTGCACACATCGCACTCAGCAGTTTGCGGTGCCCGTGAACACTGCCCTCATGTCATCAGTTATCACTGACCGTTCGATGCTCACGGGAAATTGCCGGCTTCATGACAAATTATGGTCGGGAGGTCAAAGAGGTGCGGTTTGGGTGGGTTTTTGACCGAAGATATCGGATTGCTACACATCAGTTAGTTTTGATCAATCAAATCTTATTTGTTGTAGTATCTTCATGAATTATGGTGTAGTCAGTGGTTGTCTTTCTTCCTGTGAAGCTGAGTTCGTTGACGTTTGGTGCTTGGACTGTTTGCAAAAGGTTGGTTGTGGA
Source organism: Amphibalanus amphitrite (assembly GCF_019059575.1). Lineage (NCBI taxonomy): Eukaryota > Metazoa > Arthropoda > Thecostraca > Balanomorpha > Balanidae > Amphibalanus > Amphibalanus amphitrite. The sequence goes on along the minus strand of NW_024882350.1, from coordinate 182,876 downwards.
GCAGAATATTTGGTTGTGGAATTCAGGGGATCATATAGTAACGTTAGCTGCTCTGAGTCGCATATGCGTGCTATGATAAAGAAATGACAAACAGGAGTGTACCGTAGTAAAAAGGGACGTCGTAGCATGAATGCTTTTGACTACTCATTGAACAAAAAAATTGTAGGGGAGAGTGGGGCAAAGCGGCCACCCTAACGTTTCTAACGATGCCGACGCTTGATTTTTAAACTTGGAAAGATTCTTTCTATACCAATGTGATCCCTATTAAATTGTCTTTTATTCCAACTGCGTTTCATTTCCAAAGGCGTTCACATATGGGAGATATTGACAAAACTTTAAACCTATAGCATATTGGCCACTTTGCCCCATCCCTGAGGCAAAGCGGCCACTGGCGACTTCTCAAGTCCCGATATGAGAAACAGAATAGTTGCCTCATGCACGACTAGGGTATTTGATGGTGACAAGGTTTAAAGGAAGATGGATGTTTACTTTGTTATCTTCCCACCTATTGCTAAACCAAGAAAGAATTTTCTTGGAAAAACATTTAATTGCATAATTTGGTAACTCATGTAACCGAAAAGTGGCCAAGATGAATGCATGACGACACATTTGAATATAGATAATGTTTTTATCCAGATGGAAACAACTTATGGCCAATTGGGGGCTGGCCACTTTGCCCCGGCCGCTTTGCCCCGCGCATACCGTCCGAGACAAAAATATTCCAGCTCAGCTATTAGTGGGGTAAAAAGCATTAAAATTGGTAGAAGGCATGTACGATAACCACGCAATGCATGGACAAAAACGCTTATAAAAATTCCAAACGGTTATGGAATTAAATAACATTTAAAAATTGCAAACATAATTGGTAACCTGGCAAGAAATGCCTTTCCGTGTTTCACAGAACAATGGCGATGGGCCTGAAACCCCGGTCTGGCTCATTCGAACGACCGCAAAGAGAAGTATAATTGGAAATCATAAATTGGAACTGACGCCAGCTGTGGAGGGCTAAAACGATGGATGGCCGCTTTGCCCCGGGTGGCCGCTTTGCCCCACTCTCCCCTACGCTAGTATGTGGAGCGTCATGTGAACGATTTTCAGAGCCAGCTCCCATAGTCAGCCTTCCGTGCCATGATGGTTGTCATACTAGCGTCTCCGATGATATCTTCCCTGTTATGTGTGCACTTTAATTGTTGGCTTATGTATTGCCTTCACTATTACTCTAATGCCAGTTGTGTGATGATTTGTTTCAATGGTGCTATTGCTGTGGTGATTGGCTAACTATTATGGTTAATATTTATATCCAAGCGTTTGGTATGTGCCATTCGGAATCAGTCTCAGACTTCAGTTATGTCTGCCGTTTGATCAAGTGTGCCAAATGTTGCGCGCTACAAAACCTAGCTTCCTTTGCCAATCGACCTAGTCAACCGTTATCGCTCGGACTTTGGTTCCCAGAACCGCGTTTGTTCCATATGAGCTGTTTGCGGTAAACAGTTCTTAAGACACCAGAACAAAGTCAGGATTTCAGGTAATTGTGAAAAGTCATAAGAAATACTGTGAATTGTGATGCGTGCAGTTCTCGCACTATACTCGGTATAAGATATTGCCTCGCTTCTGAAACGACCAGTGTGAATATGCTCAAGTATGGCCCAATTCTGTATCATGGTGTGCGTTGTCTGTAGCAATAATTGCCGGACAAGATGAACGCCTCTTTAGTCAGATATCGAACACTGCTTCATTAATGCGATCTACCGCGTGCGCGTGACCACGCTTGTCCGAACTGATATTGGAGAGCCGTAAAACGTGTGATCCACAGAGCGCTTCGTACCTACGTGCGGTGCTTCCTTCAGCATGTGGTGATTGTCGCGCAACTTTGCGATGGTGAGTGGCGTGTACTATCAGATATGGGCGAACAATATAACTATGCAGCACTTCTGTTATGACCTTTTCTCCGTTTCACTGAAACTGAATACTTGCCACTCGGTAACTTGTAACCTTTCCATAAATAGTTGATAGCCGCAGGTTGTTTGAAAAGACAAACACTATTCGTTAGAATTGTGTTTTTTAACCGAAGGTTTGTTGTCAATAGTTAAAACACTATTCTTTAGAATTGTGTTTTTCTATTGAAAAACAAATCTGAGTTCCCTGACAATTTGGCAAAAGCTGCCTGAGATCAGTACAACTTGATGCTCTTGAAAACGGCTGGTTCAAATATTCTGATTTTTTCAGTATTTCTAGTGGGCCAGGTGATCTACGTTCTGGTATGGGTCTCCCCTCCGCGGACCATCTGGTGCACGTGCCACGTGACTTTAAAAATTCCCGTGTTAAGCCAATGGGGAAAATGAAAAAATGCGTTCCACGGCAGATTGCTCGAAAACGATCCAAACGACCCCCCATTTTCTTACATGCAGATCAACCACCATTCGGTGCACTACCCATGGGTATGTCGCAAAGTGGCCGGAAAAGTCCAGAACCACGTGCCACGTGCCGTTGAAAATGACCCTGCACACCGGAAATTGGGACTTTTGGTCATTTCGGCGCACCCATGATGCATACTATGGCGTGGGTGACCAAACAATGGGTGTCATCCGGTCGGCAACTGTTTAAGGTGTCGTCCAGTGGGCCAAAGTGGTAGTTTCAAACTTTTGGGATCCACCACTCGGGGATTCTTTTTGACAATATACTTACGTTTCTTGGCGCAATGTTCATTCCACCCAGCCGGTCGCCAATGCGTTAGATGACCCAAATGACGATTGACCTGAAGGAAGTTGGGGGCGAGGAACACGCACGTGCCATCCGTTTTTTACTCGGGCGCTTTCATCTAGGAGATTTTTGCAGATACGTCAATGCGTTAGATGACCCAAATGACGATTGACCTGAAGGAAGTTGGGGGCGAGGAACACGCACGTGCCATCCGTTTTTTAATCGGGCGCTTTCATCTAGGAGATTTTTGCAGATATCTTTTTGATTTGTGAAAATGACCAGCCTAGCGGTATGCCAGCCGCTGATAAATTATTATCTTGCTGCGGCCGGGCGCTTATTTGCGGTGTTTGCGTTTGGCGGCTGGCGGGCGACTTTTAGTCGTTTTCGGTTAGCAGTTAGCGTCGGTGCGGTGCGGGCGGTTTTATTTTTTCGGCGTTTCGGCGTTTTTTTCTGTGTGGTTTGCGGCGGTCGGGTGATTTTTTGCCGTTTGCGTTGGCTTTTCGGGCGTGCGTTTTGCACGTTTTGCGGTGTTTACGTTTTGCGGCGGGCGGGCGTTTTGTGTTTTTTGCGGTGTTTGTCTTTGGCGGCGGGCGGGCGGGCGGGCGGGCGATGCGGGCGGTTTTCTTTTTTTTTGCGTCGTTTGCGGTGTTAAATTTGTTTGCGGTTGGCGGGCGGTTTTATTGTTTTGCGGCGTTTTTGCGTTTTTTATTTGCGGTTTGCGGCGGGCGGGCGTTTGTTTATTTTTTGCGACGTTTGCGTTGGCGTTTCGGGCGTGCGTTTTGCGCGTTTTGCGGTGTGCGTTTTCCGGCGGGCGGGCGTTTTTCACAATTCAAAGTCCAAACCTTCGGGCCACAGCGCTCCTCGAAAAGCGCTGCCCTCGAGTAGTCCCAACGAATATGTATTAATTGGTAGAGCGACATATTCGGTACAATTCCCGTCCCGTAGGCGACTGTGAACAGCACGATTCAAATTATCTCCCAACTATTCTAGAAGCTTAATCGCCGTGTTGAATAAGCAAAGCAACACAGGGTGATGACTGATCAGTACGCTCAACATTCAAACAAGACATCTTTGGGTACACAAGCCGATGCGACTGGAATGATAATGCGAAACTATTATACCGCGCAAGGATTACGAATAGTTCGCGACGGTAAAAGCGCATTAAATATGAAGCACACCAAGCACAGATAAAAAGCACACCACTTTGATAACGTATACCGGTGCAAAGAGCACTGTCTTGTGACCCTGACACCGACTCATTACATCCCTTACAAACCTGTCATGGACCTGCCGTTACAGACCTGTCATCAGTCCTGTCAGAGGACTGTCATGTCCATCGGGTCTGTGTCAATCAACACACCACGGACCTGTCAGGGGGCTCCTGCCGCTCTGGCTGAGCACCGTCTTCGAGCTTCGTCATGCCGCCACTGCTGTGGATCTCAGTACCCTGCCACTCGCCGGTAGCTCCTTCCGACTGCCGTCCCAGCGGTCCACTTGAATCAGTGTCACTACTCTGACCATCCTCCCTCCCTTATCTCCCACTTCCAGTCTCTCAGGCTTCATACCTGTCTCAGAGTCACCGAAATACCAGCATCGCAGTGCATTGTCCTCCGTGGGCCTGTTGTCTTGCGGAGGTGACATGGCGACACTCCGCTCAGAGGTTTAGTCCGTGCTCACACCAGCCCGCACCGTTTGACAGGAAAGACGCGGCGCTTGGTCCGGAGTGGAGTCATTTCTTCCACGGATATGAGGTCGGTGATGGTCGAGTCCGCGCCGCGTGGAATGTTACTAATACTTTCACATACAAAGATCTCTCTTGCAAGTAGGGCGTAGCGTGTTTTCTCACTCATAAAATGCTCGAATCGTTTGATTGTTTGGGTCACTAGTTTCTCACTGCACAATTTTCTAATCACACATTCGCTTTCACAAAGTTAGTGAGCACCGAATGGATGTATCTCAACGTCATGTCTCTGGGATCTATTGACACGGAAATCGGGATTATGTATGATTCCACATATTTTCCCCCCGTGGCATCACAAGGACCATCTAAGCACCTGTCGGGCGGCTCGGCGGCGGCGGGCTCCGCAGTGTCTCCGTGTCCCGCCGCCGCTATATAAACACCTGCTGCAGCGCCAGGCTGTCAGCAAATGGTGCGATCACGGCACGCGTGGCAAAATAGAACACCAGGCCGAAGGTGATGGAGATGGGCAGTGCCGGCAGCGCGGCCTTGATGATGGCCAGAAGCAGCAGCGTCAGACTCAGACCCTGTGGGGAGAGGCGGGGGTTAGAATGGGCGTCGGAGCGGGACGATGGATGGAGAGCTGAACTGAGAGTTGTGCACTTGCGGAAGGCGTGAAGTGACTATCATGGGTGAAGTATTAATGGATGTGATGCGCACTAAGCATCACAGTTGTAGATTAAACAGAGTGCTACATTAGGTCCCACATAACAGCACTACTCGTATGGCCTTAGCGTAATGGACAAGGCACTGCAACTTGGGAGCCGCGGAAGAGACATAAACAAGAATCGCGGAATCCTGTCCATAGTTAAACCCGATTACCCCCGCCCCCCAAAAAATGTCCCACTACAAAAAAAAAACAAGCGATCAACTACCCAGGGGTCGGCAAATGGTGGGGCATGCCCCCTTTGGGGGTTATGGAGCCCTTTCGGTGGGGGTAATGAGGGATTCTGAGAAAGCCTATCTTTTTAGAGTTTGTAGCTCCAGTGATGGAGCCATCGTGACTGTTGCATCCCAGGGTTCAAAGATTAGCCCAGGTCAAAGGCACAGCACACATTGATTAGATACCAATTTTCATGTACCTGCTCGCCTCACCATCTCACCCCTCCGTACAGTCATACAAAAGCACCTGCACCGTCGCCCGTCTGTTGGCGTTTCAACAGCCGCTAACGTAAGGGGGAGGAGTCGATCGGACCCCCGCGGCCTCTCGGACTCTGAGATGGAGCTGTGCATAAAAAAGACGAGCGTGCTACCCGTGACAATAGGAAGCCGCTGCTGCCCATTTTTTTAGGTCCTTGGTCATTCCGTCTCATTCAAGAGGGCAATGACAAGTGTCGAGAAAATCGGGACCCGCTATAACTTCTTGAAGTGAGATTTTATGGCTCAGGATGATCTCCAGAAAAAGCTCATAAGCCAAAGGTCATTATGTGTCCAGAGGCCAGTTTCACCAACAGAAAAATAGCCGCCTGCCGGAATTTTTTGCCTAAAGATCGTTTCACATATGGAGCGTAAACGGTAAAGCCCTATCCGCTTACGAGCCCATCGCGTTTACGTATGTGAAGCGGTCTTGAGGCAAAAATTCCGGCAGGCGGTTATTTTTCTTCTGGTAAAACTGGTTTCAGGTCATGATATTTTCCGGGCTGGTAAGAAAAAAAATGATGGTCTCTCGAGGGTACAATTTGGTCGTGATCCAATGCCTTTTACGTGAGCTTTTAACGAAAAACCATCCGCCGCCCCTATACGTACAAGGGTTAGGTAAATAGGCATAGGCGGCGGAACGTGGAGGGCACCGGGGCACCGTGCCCCCTTTGATTTTTGCATTTTTAACATTAGCCTTATGGCGTTGCATGGAAAGAATGGGACCAAAAGTCGGCAGTGCCCCCCCCCCCTCCCCCTTAATTGAAGGTGTTCCGCCGCTACTGGGATATAGGTATTAAATGTTTTGTGGAGGAAGTGTCATGTTTTAAATTTGATGCATTGGAAATGCACAAATACCCAAAGAGTTCCAGGGCGGTATGGAATTTCAGTAAACTTGGTTGTGTCAGCAATGGGGTCTGGTATGTGGGGATAATGGCCCTGCCTGGCGCCCAAAAAGGGGGCACGACCCCGAATGACCTGCCGACCACTGAACTACACAAACGCCCACCAACCCACCTTCCGGCTTCCACAAAAATATCACACCCTGACAACCCCTGTATCTCCCTCCCTCTGTTCAACTCACAATGAGGATAGCCACGAAGCAGGCGATGGTGGTGTTCCAGTCGCCGTACGAGGACGCCTTGCCCACCAGCACGCTGTAAAAGATAAAGTCGCCCAGGCCGAGCTTGATGCCCCGCTCCTCCTCGTCCTCGACAAACTGCGGCTGAGGCGGCGGCTGGCGCTGCCGGTCGCCGGCCGGCGCCTGGTGAACCACCTGAAGGTGAATGGGAATGGGGTTAGAGTGAGAGACAGGGCTGCGGCGGCGGCTGGCACTGACGGTCGCCGGCCGGCGCCTGGTGTACCACCTGGGGTGAATGGGAATAGGGTTAGAGTAACTCTAACCCTGCTGTTAAGAGAGGGGACTGCGGCGGCGACGGCTGTCGGTGCCGGTCCCGGTAGACTGTAGAGTTAGATAGAGTCACAGATAAAAGAGTTAGAGTTAGAGAGACTAGCGGCGTAGCTCGACAATAACACTGACGACAATGACAGAACAGGGAGTGAGGGGCCTGTTGTGCCGGACAAGCAACCAGACAGAGGTCAAACTTCCCAAGTACAGCCGACCCGTCCACAATCAAAGCATCCATTCCAGGTGCCCTATCGCTCCAGCTCCTTCACCATCCCGACCGCTCTTGGCGGGTCATCCATACAGAATGGTGTTTGATTCATCTGTGATTGAATCGATTGGATTGAATCAAACAAAATTTGTTGAATCAAAAAGGTTTGATTCACCGTCAGGATTGTTTGATTCACAAGCCATGATTGAATCAAACGCATTGGGAATCAGGGTTGATTGAATCAAAAAAATTAATGATTCATGAACTTAAATAAATTTAAGTGAGCGAACATAATTCATTATCAACAAATATGAACACTACTGCCATTACATGACAACAAAAATAATTTTATTTTTTAATTGAATAAAAAGAATCATTCAAAAAATTTTTGGCTGAATCAAACGTGAATCATTCCTTTTATTGTTTTTTGATTCTCTGAATCAAAAGGAATCGATTCACCAAATGTTTTGAAGGAATCAAACAGTGATTGAATCAAACAAAAATCAAATGAATCAATGATTGAATCGATCCAAAAAAGGTGAATCAAAAACCAGTCTGCATCCATAATATGGCGGCGAGAAACTACCTAAATGACCTGCTGTCTGCGCCGGGCGACCAACCCATACTGTCACCCCCTCACTGCCCATTAGGTGGGCTCACTGACCTGCTGTCTGCGCCGGGCGACCAACCCATACTGTCACCCCCTCACTGCCCATTAGGTGGGCTCACTGACCTGCTGTCTGCGCCGGGCGACCAACCCATACTGTCACCCCCTCACTGCCCATTAGGTGGGCTCACTGACCTGCTGTCTGCGCCGGGCGACCAACCCATACTGTCACCCCCTCACTGCCCATTAGGTGGGCTCACTGACCTGCTGTCTGCGCCGGGCGATCAACCCATACTGTCACCCCCTCACTGCCCATTAGGTGGGCTAACTGACCTGCTGTCTGCGCCGGGCGACCAACCCATACTGTCACCCCCTCACTGCCCATTAGGTGGGCTCACTGACCTGCTGTCTGCGCCGGGCGACCAACCCATACTGTCACCCCCTCACTGCCCATTAGGTGGGCTCACTGACCTGCTGTCTGCGCCGGGCGACCAACCCATACTGTCACCCCCTCACTGCCCATTAGGTGGGCTAACTGACCTGCTGTCTGCGCCGGGCGACCAACCCATACTGTCACCCCCTCACTGCCCATTAGGTGGGCTCACTGACCTGCTGTCTGCGCCGGGCGACCAACCCATACTGTCACCCCCTCACTGCCCATTAGGTGGGCTCACTGACCTGCTGTCTGCGCCGGGCGACCAACCCATACTGTCACCCCCTCACTGCCCGTTAGGTGGGCTCACTGACCTGCTGTCTGCGCCGGGCGGCCCGCTCCTACTATCACCCCCTCACTGCCCGCTGGGTGGGCTAACTGACCTGCTGTCGGCGCCGGGCGGCCCGCTCCTGCCGGTCGGGGTCGTTCATCTCGGCGAACCCTCCGTCGTCGCTCTCGGCGGCCGAGCGGCGCCGAGGGGGCCGGGCCGGCGGCGGGGCGCTGCCCTCGTCAGTGGCCATCACCACCGTGCTGTACACCATGGCCGCTGCGGGCGAGACAGTCCGAGGTTATGGGGCTGACTATAGTGGGGTTGAGGAGGGAACGCTCCAGAGGACTAGTGGACCCGGCTGAACGAGGACTATGATAAAGTACTAGAAGACTTCCTTTTTGAAAATGACTGCCACCAGTCAATGGAGGAAAAGAAGAACAACTTATATCAATTATGGAGATGTAGAAATAACAAATGAACGCCAAAGAGGAAGATCACAAGAATCGATAAAATATCAGACGAAGATAATACGGATGGGGTGGCGTTGCAAAGCCAACACCCCGAGAAAAATCTGATCTGATCTGATCTGATCTGAACGACATGAAATGTGAGAAAGACAGACAGGCATGTTGCGTACATGTTGGACGATGACTAAGTTAGCGATGGAGTTATTGGCAACATGACAATGAGATGTTCGATTACTGCTGCCAGCTACCGACCCCTCAGAGTACGGCATTCCTATTACATACTCTGAAGGCAAACATCCAACCGTATGTCTCCCTTCCCATTTCACGCTTTTCAGCCCACTCACAGTCGCATCGCAGCAGTCCCATCTAATCCCCTCAGAATCCCCACCGGCACCTACACGAGTAGATGAGCGCCGGGAAGATCTGTTCGTTCCGTTCCTGTGCGGTCTCCACCAGTTTTCGGAGCGGCCCGTGCGGACAGAGGACGGCTATCAGGTCCCAGACGGAGATGGTGCCCAGCACCACCCACGTCGTCCAGTCGGGCATGAACTTGATGAACACCAGCGCCATCAGAGCGGACATGAAGATCAGGTACGCCTGCGAGGTGGAACGGGGCGGGTCAGAGGGGTGTAAGGCAGTTGCGATGGAGTGGGCCAGTGGTATATGCGTGTTGCCGAAAGACCGCAGGCCAGGCGTCAATACTGGTAACTGGGGTGCATCTTGTGGTCAGTGGATCGTCGAATGATTATCTGTAAGTTTAAAAAAGTTGGGCTCCGTCTTTGGCAACGTAACAGGCATTGGTTGCCATGTGGCACAAACGCCTTTGGACCGATTCAAGCCACGTCTTCCTCCCTATCTCTAAACTCGTTATGAACACCTCCTGCCGTTCCCTCCCGTCACAGCGCTCCCCTCCGACACTGACTGTGTCCTCACCTGCTGTATGATGAGCGGCGCCTTCCAGTGGATGGCCACCATACCCACCACGCCAAAGTTCCACAGCGAGAACAGGATCGTCATGTAGTCAATCGGAACGTTGTACGCGTTCAGTACCTCCCTGTAACGGGTGAGAGGTGAAACCACGTCACTAGGCGCAGCAGACCACCGCATTTGTCGAACTTCAGAACATTAGTGAACGGAATTTAGAAGAATGTTCTCGCACTGATTTCCAAATACAGACTTGCATAATTTGATCCTCGACATGGAAGTTTTAAAACTTTTAAGTAATTTTAATTTGACTTGTCTTAGGTATCAGCAGGATGTCAAATGATCAGTTGTCTACATGCAAACTATTTTCACATGATACAAAACAGTTAACATTGAAGTGGACCAAGCGAGCAGCAATGCTATGAACCATTGGAGCTCTGATGGCTCAGGCAACGGCTGGCTTTCACTTACGACATGTAAATGTAGGTGAACATGAATAGCAGCATGAACGACGATAGAATCAGCCATCCGTGAATAAACTGCGAGAAAGGAACACAAAGGTCACACCATAATACATAAATTCAGTCCGGAGCACTCCATACCAGAAACAGACCGTTTTGAACAGCAGCACGAATGTCACGCCCTCTCACAGCTGCATCACAGCTCACCAAAGCGAACGCAAACGAAATGGGAAGCTTGCCTTACCGTTGATCAAATACAGACATTATGGTGAATCTTCCAAACAACGAATCATCGACAACATCAGCAGTAGTCTCAACCGAAATCAAGCCTAACTACGACAAATTCACGACCCCCCACCCATTACCGATCCCTCCCGCACGCACCTTGTAGCAGCGGTACTTGTACAGCATGAAGATGAAGAAGGTCATACAGACGATCACCGAGAGTAGGATGGCGGCGTTGGCGAACGCGTTCCACGCCTTGGTGCCCGCGTTGTCAGAGGTCTCGTGGAACGGCGTGTACAGCCTGTGAACACACGGTGCCGCATTGGTAAATGGGATGCTGTCCGAGCCCGGAGAGCGACGAAAGACTGATGCAAGTAATGAAACTCATAAATATGTTTTATAATTACTATGGAATGATTCTCACAAAGTATTAGAGAATCATGCTAGAGCGACATTATGTCCAAATCAAGCAGCATGAGCACTGAGGACGGGGTTCTTTCTCCTAAAACTCGCGAAGCGCAGCCCGGTGGACGGTGACTCACAGGTAGGTGGTGGACTCCTCCTTGTAGAACTGGATGCTACTGATGGTGGCTACCACCACCAGCATACACAGCGTCACCGGCATGTACAGCTTGATGACGTGCGAGGCGCCGTACTTGAGCTCCTCCTCTTCTTCTTCGACCACCTCCTCGACCACCTCGCGCTCCGAGCCGCGCCGGCCGCCCTCGGGCGGGGCCGGAGGAGGCGGCGGCGGTGGGCCCGGTGCCGGCGCCGCGGCCGGCTCGGCGTCGGCGGCGCCCGAGCGGCGTTTGCGGCGCGCCGGGTTGCCGCTGCCGGCGCCGGCATGACCCACGGCCACCGCGGTATCCATCAGACAAGTGAACTCTGTGGCCGAGTCGCCCGAGCTCTCAGACATACGACAGGGGCGCGGCGGCACCAGTCACCTGTCAGAGGACAGCACATGACGTGGTCAAACTGGCCAAGTAATTTTATATATTTTTTAGCTGAATGTTTGAATAAATGGATTGACATTTGGCAGAGCTGTTCATTCTGTGACAGAAAGAGACAGTCTGTCTCTTTCCCAAAAGCATCTTGGTACCTTTCTCAATATTTGCATTTTCATCAACATGTAAATGACATTATTTTGAAAGCCAGTAGATCATAGAATCCCCTCTACCCTACAGCATCACTTTTACCAAGACATGTTCTCTATCTCATTTACTGCATATACATCTCGCATCTCGATCTGGCCCTCCACCCCACTTTGACTATTGCAACATTATCTGACAGAAATATCACAGCAACTGACTCCTTGCGACTGGAAAAACTTCAAAACAGAGTAGCTAGACTAGTGATAGGAACTCTACATAGGCCATCAAGGCATCAACTGACAAACTGAGATGGAAATCAGCATTGACCACCCTCAAAACAAGACAAAAAATTCACAAACTCATAATGTGCTATCCACCCAGGCAAATACAATCAACTTCCTACATCATTTCTATTATTCCTAACACTCGACAAGACACTGGGACTTGGCAGTCATGGCAGACTCCTGGAAAAGGTGCAAAAGGAAAACAAATCAAAACAAATCCTGGCTAAGCAGGCACATAGCCAGGAATTGTTCAGGGAGAGGCCACAGGTCGCGGCCCAGTGTCGTCTGTCATAGGTACCCCCTCTAAAAATGAAAAACTCCTTGGATTTGACCCACTATTTTTGGGGGTGTGGTGGAGCAGTTTTTAATTATTTTTATTTTCTATTCAATTTAATTTTATTTTTCACCTTCAACTTCAAGGAAGGCCATGTCGGCGTCACCCCGTGCCCCCCGACTTGGCTAGGTAAATGTCAAGTTTAAGTCCTAAGAAGAGTTCATTGATAAATTTTTCATATTTATACATTATTTGACATCCTGAATCCAAAAATGATACTCATATGTCTCGCAAATAAAAGAAAAAAAACATAATCAAACCTGACCTAACCTTACCTACTTACCTATAACCTACCAACCTACAACCTACAAACCTACCCTAACCTAACCTAACCTACAAACCTACCTACCTACAACCTAAAACCTACAAACCTACAACCTAACCTAACCTAAAACCTAAAATTTTCGCTGTTTCATATTCGTATCAAAAGCGCCACAATTGTAGTTAGGACCTAAACTTGACATATACCCTTGGCTATGCCCCTGAAAAGGCGGAAATCAACCAATCCTTGAGTTTCAACACTGTGAAACAACTTGGTTTCCTCACTGGATCAAGGCCTTATTTGTTATCAACTTTATCATTATTGATGTACCGATGTACCCATTGTGACTGGATGATGGAAGGCCATATACCTACTACGACCTACCTACTGGCTACCTTGACCTACTGCAAATATAATAGATGATGCAGATTTTTCCTTGGGTTTGGATAATCCTATCTTATCAGGTATCAGGTACACTTTAAGCATAGGATACAAGGCTCAAGCAAGGGTGGCGCACTGAACAAATTTGATCGATCGTAGGCCTGAAGTTGTCTAGTTAAGATTCTTCAAGATAGATTAAGTAGTAGGTACCTATTCGGCATTCTTTCGCTATTACCTTCGTATTTGAAAAACTTCAAAATATCTATCCTCCACGGTACATAGAGAATAACTATCTAATAGTTCTCTATATACCGTGTATCTAATCTTTGGAAAAATCGGAAAAATCATTGGAAAAAATCTTACTGCGCATTTGAGACAAAAGTGGCTCAGGCACGATTTGTTGCATCATAAATCACGTGACTTAATTTAACGGAAAAGTTTTCGAATAATTTTGAATGCAATTTTCGAATGAAACTGTACAAAATAAATCATGTTATGTCATATTCACTAATCAATGTTATTTTGAAGTCTTTATAACATAAAATGTAAGATTTTACGCATCATAACCCACGTGACCAGGACTACTTATGACAAAGAAAGTGTCTGATAATAACCTCTACGGACCTTCAGTACAAGGCCCTACAGTAGTGTATTTCGCTTTTTATATACACTTGGTATACACCAAGGCTATCTAGTATACACTGTGGTATTTGCATAAAAATTGGGCTTCTGGCTTTTTCAATTAGGCGGTGAGAGTCAAGCTGTGAGTGCGCAGGTTCAATTTGGAGTATTATGATAGCAGGCGTCTCACATGCTGCCACCGGTTTGGGAAAAGTCGCTAGATTCGTCAGGTCTAGAGATATTTCTACCAAGTTGCTATATAGGGTAATCACATAGCGGTGATTTCAAAAACGGAGTCAGTTTTTTCTGAGCTGGCGGGGGGGGGGCGTTTGGGGGGGATTGTCCCCCTTGCCGATAGCTCGGGAACGGCTGATCGGAGCCAGGCTTGCAAGGCGGCGTTGGAAAGCGGTCGAGTAGACAAGCCTAATTAGTAATGCAAACTATCATCGGGATACTGGGGGGGGGGGGGGCTAAGGGGGGGATTGCCCCCTTGCCGATAGCTCGGGAACGGCTGATCTGAGCCAGGCTTGCAAGGCGGCGTTGGAAAGCGGTCGAGTAGATAAGCCTAAATAGTAATGCAAACTATCATCGGGATACTGGGGGGGGGGGTAGGGGGGATTACCCCCCTTGCCGATAGCTCGGGAACGGCTGATCGCAGCCAGGCTTGCAAGGCGGCGTTGGAAAGCGTTCGAGTAGTTTGCATTACTAATTAGGCTTGTCTACTCGACCGCTTTCCAACGCCGCCTTGCAAGCCTGGCTCCGATCAGCCGTTCCGGAGCAATCGGCAAGGGGGCAATCCCCCCTACGCCCCCCCCGTATCCCGATGATAGTTTGCATTACTAATTAGGCTTGTCTACTCGACCGCTTTCCAACGCCGCCTTGCAAGCCTGGCTCCGATCAGCCGTTCCCGAGCTATCGGCAAGGGGGGCAATCCCCCTTACGCCCCCCCCCCCAGTATCCCGATGATAGTTTGCATTACTAATTAGGCTTGTCTACTCGACCGCTTTCCAACGCCGCCTTGCAAGCCTGGCTCCGATCAGCCGTTCCGGAGCTATCGGCAAGGGGGGCAATCCCCCCTACGCCCCCCCCGTATCCCGATGATAGTTTGCATTACTAATTAGGCTTGTCTACTCGACCGCTTTCCAACGCCGCCTTGCAAGCCTGGCTCCGATCAGCCGTTCCCGAGCTATCGGCAAGGGGGGCAATCCCCCTTACGCCCCCCCCCCCAGTATCCCGATGATAGTTTGCATTACTAATTAGGCTTGTCTACTCGACCGCTTTCCAACGCCGCCTTGCAAGCCTGGCTCCGATCAGCCGTTCCCGAGCTATCGGCAAGGGGGGCAATCCCCCCTGCGCCCCCCCAGTATCCCGATGATAGTTTGCATTACTAATTAGGCTTGTCTACTCGACCGCTTTCCAACGCCACCTTGCAATCCTGGCTCCGATCAGCCGTTCCCGAGCTATCGGCAAGGGGGCAATCCCCCCAAACGCCCCCCCCCCCCGCCAGCTCAGAAAAAAACTGACTCCGTTTTTTAAATCACCGCTATGTGATTACCCTATATAGCGACTTGGCAGAAATATCTCTAGAACTGACGAATCTAGCGACTTTTCCCAAACCGGTGGCAGCATGTGAGACGCCTGCTATAACCAAGATTACTTTACTACTCAGGTTGGTTCACTAGGGAAATAAAGGCGCCGTGGTGACGTCACGGATTTGGTAGCAATCTGGTAGCAATTTTTGCAGACATCAATGGCGCACGTGTTGTTTGATCGTCGCCAATACTATTTTACTGCACTATTTTGTTATTTCACTGCAATGTATTGTACATTACATTTGAAAATTAAAATAAAGAGATATTCGTAACCCAGCAAGTCAGTTATTCTTTGAGGCAGCACTCTGTCAGCATTGAGCCTTCAGAATGTGTTATTTGATAGACTTTCCCACATTTTCTACTCTTGTGGAAAACTTTCTTAGTCATCAAAAATGTATGCACATATGAATAATTTGAACTTCATTTTCAAAGTTTTATAGAAATAAGATTTCACATTACATTATCATAAGGCTACCTGTCCATTTCGTCCAACCAATTAAATATTCATCCAGCAGAAGGCAGGTACCTCTGAGAAGGTACTGATATCTCTTATCTACTGTACACCAATAGTTCAGGAAAATGACAGAGACTGAGAAGCTATTAAAACTTCAGCGTATGAAAGGGATGTTATGGCTTATGCACATTGAAAAACATAAGATAATGCTTTTGAACCATCTCATTCACCAGCACACATCAATCCGGCTCCTGGCTTCTGTCAAGGAAACATTCCAAAATAATGCATTATTTTATTTCATTGACCACCTTGCAAAAGACAAACAGCAAACACATCACCACCAAAAACAAAAATAGTCAACAGGTAGGTACCAGCTGATCTAGCCGTGCTGTGTCATGTGCCTTTGAAAAACTTGAGCAGTCAGGGTTGAATAAACACCCCAAACTTACCATTCATGCATGAACAAGTGCAAATTCTGGTCGAGCATTTAAATAAAAATGAAACTAACAGCACTGTAGGTTACAATTATAAAAAAGACAATTACAAAAAAAAACAGCAGAGCTTACTCTACAAGGCATAACCATTAGTTTTATAACTGACATCCAAATTCGCATCTCCGAAGTTTAACCCACCTACCAGCCACCTGCACATTTCTGCGCACATGTGCTGCGCAGTGTGCACAGTCACTACACATTACACAATTATGAGAATTAAAATAGTTTTAAACAATCAAGCAAGTCAGGACTGGTATGCAGATTCACAAGTTCTCTCAACATCTTCAATTACCAACAATCAAGAGCACCTTGTGATCTCAGTAACTCCGCAGATCCATCTTCTGTTTTCCATTTTCAGTTTTTAATTGAAATATAAGTTCCATCTGGGAGACACATGTTGCATCATTATGTTTAAACAATTATTATGCTTGAACTTTTGATTTTTCATGTGAACTTCACTTCAAAAGTTGATTCAATTTTTAAAGTTGATATAGCGTAACCGGACAAATCTTCGTATGGCAATTCATCGTCGCGCAATTCCTCGTCCGCATTTCTTCGTCCGCAAATCTTCGTCGGCGCATTTATTCGTGTCGCATAACTTCGTCTCGCATTTCTTCGTAAGCGCAAATATTCGTAGCGCATTTTTTCGTATCCGCATTTCTTCGTACGCGCATTTCTTCGTCAAGCATTTTTTCGTCCACGCATTTCTTCGTCTACGCAAATCTTCGTCCGCATTTCTTCGTCCACGCAAATCTTCGTCTGCGCATATCTTCGTCCGCAAATCTTCGTCCCCGCAAATCTTCGTCCCCGCAAATCTTCGTCCGCAAATCTTCGTCCGCATTTTTTCGTCCACGCATTTCTTCGTCTACGCAAATCTTCGTCCGCATTTCTTCGTCCACGCAAATCTTCGTCCCGGCAAATCTTCGTCCGCAAATCTTCGTCCGCAAAACTTCGTCCGCAAATCTTCGTCCGCAAATCTTCGTCCGCATTTTTCGTCCACGCATTTCTTCGTCCACGCAAATCTTCGTCCGCAAATCTTTGTCTGCGCATATTTTCGTCCGCAAACCTTTGTCTCCGCTATCTTCGTCTCCGCAAGCATTCGTCCACAAATGTGGTTCAATAAAACCATGAAGAAATATCAGACCATCAAGTGATTGACGAATTTAATGCATGGAATGGATGATCGAAACTTGAAGTCAGGTAGATGAGGTCTGTCAGGTGAAGCTATTGTATTTGGGAGCCGAGAATTAAAGCATTCCATATCATTTGTGTCCCGGACATTCTTTTTTCGCGGTCGATGAATGACAATACAATCTCATGTACCCTCGCCGGCATAGGCGGCGGAACGGGGAGGGCACCGGGGCACCGTTCCCCTCTTTAATTTGGCCTTTTAACAGTAGCCCTATGGGCGTTGCATGGAAAGAATGGGACTAAAAGTCGGCAGTGCCGTGCCCCCCCCCCTAATTGAATGTGTTCCGCCGCTACTGCTCGCCGGACCTATTTGTTTTCTACATATAAGCCGGCCGAGGGGGGCGGGTACGACCCCCCCCCCCCCATCGCCGTTTCGCCACTGGTGGAGCTAGCGCGTCGCGGAAAAAACGAGCGTGTGCGCCGTTACGAGACGCAGAGGTTCCCAGTAAACATGCCGACGTCGGGGTGACGTCGGCAACTCGGCATCGGCATGCCGGCGTCGGCCCGACGTCGGTCCAACCTCGGCACGACGTCGGCTGGATGTCGGATATGCCCGCATGTTCCGACGTCCAGCCGAGGTCCAGCCGACGTCGGGCCGACGTCGGACCGAGATCAATTGCTGAGGTCCAGTCGACGTCGGGCCGACGTCGGGGCGACGTCGGACCGACATCGGCCGCTGTTTTGACCGTTAAAATAATATAAAATACATGTTTCATGCTTCATAAAGAGCTTCTGTATTCAAAATATCCTCAGGAAACTCAAATCTTCCTCCACGCCGCAACCCCCTGATCCGGACTGGACGGGAAACTTTATCCCATTTGGGATTGCCCGTAAGCCGAGCTCGCCCGTAGCCGGGTGCGGTGAGTGCTTGGGGGCTGCTCGGCCTATCCTTTGGTCAGGCTCAGCCCCGGCAACTCACCAGGGCCGGGCCCAGTTCATATAGAAAGGCCAGTCGGCAAGTGTCACTTTGCCAAAGTGCCACTTATCAAAGGGACACTTTGGGAAACGTTGGTGCAGGTGTGTAAGAGTGGCTATATGAATCCATTGTGGGGTCGCCCTTTCCAATAAGTGTCACGTAACAGCAATGGGACCAGGGACTCTATATGAACTGGACCCAGGGTGCTCGCCAAGAAGACCAATGTCTCCATCCTATGATCCTTCCGGCTCTGAAATGGTCTTGTCAGACCGAAAGGGCATAACCCAACAAAACAAACCAATATCGTTATCTGGCTGCGTGGTCTAGTGGTTAGCGCACTAACCTTGCGTTCGAATGATACGTGGGTCGAATCCCATCGCCGGCTGATGCTTTTGGCGTGTAAACATGCCGACGTCGGCGACTGGGGGCTCGAATCCCGCCGCCGGTTGATATTTTTGGCGCGTTGTCCCAATAAACATGCCGACGTCGGCCCCGTCGGTCCAACGACAAACGATCTCGTCAACCTCGGCAAACGATCTCGGCCCGACGTCGGCTCGACGTCGGCTGGACTTCGGCTGGACGTCGGAACATGCGGGCATATCCGACGTCCAGCCGATGTCGGGCCGAGGTTGAACCGACGTTGGGCCGACGTCGGGCCGACGTCGTCATGTTTACTGGGTTAATACCCGATTTTAAGGCCTTCTAGGTCAGGGGTCGGCTTACAGCCCGCGGGCCGGATCCGGCCAGGAGGGTGACGGTTGGATCCGGCCCGCGACCATCTGACGTCCGGCCCGCGCAAGTTTTGTCTAGAAGTAGAATTAGACAAAAACACCCGCAAATGGTGTTTATAAACTCATGAAGTGTGCGAAGAAAGAACTATTGTGCCAAAGCACATTTAAGTCACTTTTATATCGGAGTCGATTTCTGAAGGAACCGCGGGCCGGAACACGATGTAAGTCGATGATACCAGCCGCGGGCCGGACGTCAGATGGTCGCGGGCCGGATCCAACCGTCACCCTCCTGGCCGGATCCGGCCCGCGGGCCGTAAGCCAACCCCTGACCTAGAAGGCCTTAAAATCGGGTATTAATCTCTGCGTCTCGTAACGGCGCACACGCTCGTTTTTTTCCGCGACGCGCTAGCTCCACCAGTGGCGAAACGGCGATGGGGGGGGGGGGGTCGTACCCGCCCCCCCCCCTCGGCCGGCGTACCTATATGTAGAAAACAAATAGGTCCGGCGAGCAGTAGCGGCGGAACACATTCAATTAGGGGGGGGGGGCTTGGCACTGCCGACTTTTAGTCCCATTCTTTCCATGCAACGCCCATAGGGCTACTGTTAAAAGGCCAAATTAAAGAGGGGAACGGTGCCCCGGTGCCCTCCCCGTTCCGCCGCCTATGCCGGCGAGGGTACAAGAGATTGTATTGTCATTCATCGACCGCGAAAAAAGAATGTCCGGGACACAAATGATATGGAATGTTTCAATTCTCGGCTCCCAAATACAATAGCTTCACCTGACAGACCTCATCTACCTGACAAGTTTCGATCATCCATTCTATGCATTAAATTCGTCAATCACTTGATGGTCTGATATTTCTTCATGGTTTTATTGAACCACATTTGTGGACGAATGTTTGCGGAGACGAAGATAGCGGAGACAAAGGTTTGCGGACGAAAATATGCGCAGACAAAGATTTGCGGACGAAGATTTGCGTGGACGAAGAAATGCGTGGACGAAAAATGCGGACGAAGATTTGCGGACGAAGATTTGCGGACGAAGTTTTGCGGACGAAGATTTGCGGACGAAGATTTGCCGGGACGAAGATTTGCGTGGACGAAGAAATGCGGACGAAGATTTGCGTAGACGAAGAAATGCGTGGACGAAAAAATGCGGACGAAGATTTGCGGACGAAGATTTGCGGGGACGAAGATTTGCGGACGAAGATATGCGCAGACGAAGATTTGCGTGGACGAAGAAATGCGGACGAAGATTTGCGTAGACGAAGAAATGCGTGGACGAAAAAATGCTTGACGAAGAAATGCGCGTACGAAGAAATGCGGATACGAAAAAATGCGCTACGAATATTTGCGCTTACGAAGAAATGCGAGACGAAGTTATGCGACACGAATAAATGCGCCGACGAAGATTTGCGGACGAAGAAATGCGGACGAAGAATTGCGCGACGAAGAAATGCCATACGAAGATTTGTCCTGGAATCTGATATAGGTAATTTGTATAATGCTACGATCACGGCGCACCAAATCACAGATAACTTGAAAATAACCAAGCAAAAGCCACATTCTTCAGCAAACTATGAGAGCTATCTGATCCATGCTGCGTTGAAATAATTGAAAATCGCCTAAATCAGTCGAAATATGACAATTAAATTAATATTAACTTCACAAAACTCTGATTTGTGAGGCAATGCGCAACAGAAATGCGAGGGAATATGGTAGTAATCTGGTAGCAATTATGAAGGATTTCCCCTGTTGCTGATAAAAATCACAAGAAACAATTTTTTTAACGCAGAGGAAATCCTTCATTATGAGTTGCAAGGACCATTTGATAGGCCCATTTTAGTCAAATATAGGCCGATTTTTTCTATTTCAACCCCATTTATCGTAATGAGACGAATCCATTGGATTAGTGGTACGTCTTTTGAACACATGTAGGCCTTAGATTTCTCCTTAGCCTGCCTGAAACACACCATGCTTTGCATGCATTTCTATGGGTGAAGGAAAATTCATGCGCCGTGATGACGTCACGGTAAAGGAATTCTGAAGCTCGTGAACGGGGGCTGGCTATAACAATACCCAATTTGGTTGTGTTTTGACAATATTCCTATGCCTAAATGATTAAAAATAATTAGGTAGGTGTTACAAGTTAAAACTGGAATTACAATAATATTGATCTTGATCTTGTCAAAATTAGCCTGATTGGTTGGTCAAATAATGTTTAACTGGCCATAGGGTGCTTTTCAAATTTTTTAGCTCCTCGTCTTGCAGGCCTGCAGGACCTGCAAGACGTCTTGCTTGCCAAGATTGCTTGCATTGCACAGCAGTTAAGTTGTGAGGATGTTGATGTACCTGCAAATCAATGAAAGAGTGGAAAAACATCCAGAATGATGCAATTTATCATTATAGAGTGGTAGATTTGCCAGTGACTTTTATGTCACACAGTAGTAATGATGCATGTTGGTACTCACCCGGCCTGCTGCCCAACCTAATAAGTGTTTTTTTCAGGACCAAAGAATATCTGCTCATATCCTGCCTGGCTTTGCTTGAAATTTGATAATCACACCATGTCCTGGATTCGTGAAGGTTAGTACAGAGCGCAGGCCAAGGCCATGACATTATCTCATTTTGCGTAGTTTTAGAGTGAAAGAACATTTGTAATGTCCCTTAAACTCTGCCTATCCATCCATCTCTCCCTCTCTCTCTCTCTCTCTCTCTCTCTCTCTTTCTCTCTCTCTCTCACCTCTCACCTCTCACCTCTCTCACCTCTCTCACCTCTTCACTCTTCTCTTTCTTATTTCTCTTTAGCTCTATATCCACCTATTTCCTTTCCTATTCTTATAGGCTTATTTTCCTCTCATTCTTATTCTCACCTTTTCTTTTTCCTGTACCTACACCTCCCCTTCCCCTCTTCTTTCGTTTCATTTGCCCTTGTTTTCAACATTTTCTGCACTCTCTTTACATTTACTTCCCTCTTAATATGTCAAACCACTCATGCCTTCCCTGTCTTTTCATACAGGTAACCATGATAAAGCATGGAACGACCCTCCCGTGTTCGCGTACGACGCTGCGTCGGCAGCGCAGGCCAAGCAAAAGCGCACGCCGCTCAACAAGCGAGTCGCCTTCCCCGTGACGGGGACGGCCGGTCAGGGCTCTCCGCTGCTGTCCGGCCAGGGCCCGC
Source organism: Amphibalanus amphitrite (assembly GCF_019059575.1). Classification (NCBI taxonomy): domain Eukaryota; kingdom Metazoa; phylum Arthropoda; class Thecostraca; order Balanomorpha; family Balanidae; genus Amphibalanus; species Amphibalanus amphitrite. Next base: position 160,765 of record NW_024882350.1, on the reverse strand, counting down.
CGCCGATGGCTCCAGGCCAGGGCCCACCCCCTCTCAGGCCCGGACAGGGACCGCCACCGATGGCCTCTGGGCAGGCGCCGCCTCCTATGCTGCCCGGACAGGCGCCGCCTCCTATGCTGCCCGGACAGGGACCACCGCCTATGCTGCCCGGACAGGGCCCGCCACCGACGGCTCCTGGTCAGGGTCCGCCACCGAAGTCGTCTGGTGAGGAGGCGCCGGTTCTGTTTGCCGCTGAGATCAAGGCCAAGCTGCTGTCCATCCTGGACGGTCTGGATCAAATCGAGGTAGGTTACTGCCACCAGCCAGCTGGTTGGTTTGTTCGGTTTGTTTTAGGCCGGATGGTCTGGCGCGGCACGTTCACTCGTTTGGGTGGACCATCGTCGGTGAAATTTTACGATCGTGTCTTGTTACGCTCGACGGCTATATTGAGATCGACATTAGCAATGGTTCAGTGGGTTGTAAAAAAGAAAACATCGAATGCTCCGACATTCAAACTTTGCTATAAGCCCACGGAAGGAGTATTTCACCGATACTCGCTGATTATTCTATCTAGACTTTCTCTTCTTGTCAGGCACCATTCCATCTGCGGTATCCCCTCTCCTAGTGACACAGGTGAGAACGTACTTGTTGACTTCACCACCTTTTCGTGTGCGTGCTGCAGGCGAAGCTGAAGGATGACATCACGCTGCGTGTGGACGTCATCTGCTGTGTGCTGGACGCCGACCGGCTCAGTGCGCCCGTCCAACAGAGATTATCGCAGCTCGTCAACGGTAAGCAGGCGTGGCCGTTCAACAGAGACTATCGCAGCTCGTGCCGTCCAGCGGAGACTCTTGCATCTCGTCAACGGTAAGCCCGTACAACAGAGACTTTTATTGCAGCTCGTAAACGGTAAGCCCGCCCAGCAGAGACTTTCGCAGCTGGTCAATGGTAAGCCCGCCCAGTGCAGCGGAGACTCGCAGCTCGTCAAAGGCAAGCAAGCACGTCCGGTTGCAGGCTCGGCCACTTTTCCGGGCAGCGCTGTCTACTTCCCGTAGAATAAATAATTGACAGTGATGATAGTTTTGCCTCGAGTGCGAATTAATTGCGCTGAGTCGATCGGTGCCGAATACCTTTATGATTTTTTTCTTATGTCATCACGGCTTCCATTGATTATGCTACTGCGCACGATTCACCGTATTCACTGTCTGCCTTTCTTGCAGCGTTCTAACCGCCCCTTCCCCCTGCAGCGCTGTCTAATGGTTCGGTGGACACTGCCGACCGGCGGTAGCGTTTATAACGAGCCCCTCCCTCCCCTTTCAGCGCTGTCTGAAGGCTCGGTGGAAACGGCCGACCGGCTGCAGCGCTCGCTGATGGTCGACTATCCCGGAGAGTGCGGCTCCTGGATGCCCGGTATCCGACAGCTGATCGTACAGCTCAGCCCTGCTACCGCCGGCGTTACACCCGGAGTTACACCCGACGTTACACCCGTAGTTACACCCGGTGAGGGACCGGCCACGGACCCGTCCGCTGACGCTCCGGAGAGCTGAGGGATGCTTTGTTACGACGGAAGGTGTTTTCGAAGCGCTCCGAGTGGGCAAAGGCCCTGTGCGGCAGTGTAGGACTTTGGGATATTGCTAGTTTGGATGGTGGCCTCTCGGCTCGATCGTAAGGTTGAATTGCTCCGTGATGAAAGGCGACGGTGAATTTTTCGAAAGCGATTGGTGGGACGTCTGTCGGACGATTTCTCTGTTTTAACAGTGTTTTACACATTTTATCGGCTCATGCTTTTTTGTGGTAAATAGTTGTCCGTTTTTCAATTTTATAATTTGTCCGTTTTTTGTCTGTTTTATTCTTTTACAGTACAATTGCCTCTTGTGATTTGCAAACTTATCGTGATCAGTAGCTGTAGGCCGTGAAGATATTTACGCTGGGATCTTTAATTTTCCAGCTTTGAATCGACTGAAAGTGCACTGCTTCCTAAAGTGGTCTGAAGGAGCTGCACTCGGAGAGCAGTACGATTCATCGCAGTATGAATCAGTTACCAGATCCGTGCAGTTTGCGATGTGATGTCTGTCCTACCTCCGCCCGGGATTGGGGCGCCGTGAGTGGTCCTCAGTCGTTCTGTGCGTTCTGAGTGGGCTCCGTCTCTATGTATCGTCTCGTTGTCCGGTGGAGGAGGGTGTGGAGTTGGATCCTGGTGTCTGCTGTGATGTTTTGTTTCGCGATAATATATTCCAAGTTTTATCATCATCTTTTGAAATGGAAGGTGGGGAAGCCTATTTTCAGCCTGCGAATCGTGATAAGACTGCCTGTCCGATGAAGAACTTTATGATCTTACCTAACTGGAACTGGATGCAATCGAACATATTAATTTACGCGCCAGTTTTCCATAGCTCGGTCAATGGTCGGGTATCAAATTCAACCACCGATTCCGAAGACGGCTGAACAACACCACCACCACGTTCCCATCTCCCAGCCCCGGTCCTTGGCCTCTAACACCCGCCCGCAGAGGCGGTCCCCTCAGAGCGGCGTATCACCTTCCAGCAGATCCATCCAACAGACGGAGCCGTGGCAGCACAGGACGCGACTTTATTTGTACTGCAGCCCACCACTCACAGCTTCTGCAGCCGGCCTCTCTCACAGACAGCCGCAGAAAGCGGCTCATCACACCGTATCAGACATCAGCCGACTCCTGACGGCGCGCCGGCGCAGTCGCGGGCTACGGGACACGAGCAGTTACCATCCCAATACAGGGAGAGGTCAGTAAACGAGTACAATACAGACAGCGGCCGCGGTGCACTAGCTGGCGAGGGCGAGCACGTCATAGTTCTCCAGTTAATGTGCGACACAAGAGGCGGTCGACGACATCGTCCATACGTTCAGATAGCCAACAGTTATCCGACAGAAGAGGAACCGGACGGGGGTCAGTAGTAAATGACCGGTTACTACCAGCGAACGAGGGATTGGCTCCAACCTACAGGCGAGGCCCGAATAGACTCCACAGACCACAGCCCAGAGGCAAGTCACTATGCAAACGACACGATCGAGCCTGCGTTCAGTTATTATGTGTATCACATACCTTCAACAAATGATAATGAAAGTAACATAAGCTATCGAGTATGTGGCAGGCTATTATTTGCCGCGTAATATCAGACGATTACCACAAAACATGTACAAAGTTCGGAATGCTATTATGCTAGCTATCAAAGAGCGCGATGTGTGCCTGTGCCCTGTATACACTAAACATACATAGTACATACGTCAAAACACGACTAGATACAGCTGGCGAATGCACAATTAACACGGCACAACAGAGTATATGGCTTCGGTTGGCAAATCAGTCGCACGAGCGCTGGGCGCGTTGAGCCGAAACAAGTTAATAGCACAAAACTGCCTTACTAAACAAGCCCTTATTGCCTGTGCGGAGACTCTAAATATATCTAAATCGAGCGGCATTCTACAAGGACTATCTGGGGTTATCAGAGTCGGATATCGCACGCGCATGGCACGTGGCACGTGCACTACCCGCACGGAAGACGGATTTCGAGCGAGGAGTCCGCCGAGTCACTGTCCTGGGGCGTCGCTACGACGCTATTAGCTGGGTAACCACGGCGACTCTCTGCGGTGGTACGGACACAGTTCGTGTGTGCGTCGGAGCTCCACTTTTAAGACCGATCGGTCAGCACGCACTTCTCTCCTGGCCTCAATACCTCGGACTACCTCTGCAACTAACCGACGCCACACTCAGTTGCTCCGTAATTCAATTCCGTCTTGCGCCTCGCTCCACAGTTTCGGCACAGTTCTGACTACGTCGCCCCACCCCACGGCGCGGCTCTCCCCGCACACTCGATCGCCCTCCCCCGCGACTTCTCACGGTCTCTGTCCGCTCACTGCCCCACTCAGCTGCCTGGTGCACCTCTCCCGCTACCACCTCACGGAGTCTTGGGCACATGTTCCTCCACCGGCGCCGCCGGCCTCGGCTGACGGGGCGGGGCCGGCGCCTCGGCCGCCTCCGACACGCTGTTACCGTTGATGTCTCCGTTGTTGTTCTCGGAGCCGGCGTAGGCGGGGGACGGCTCGGCCAGGGTTTCACGCGAGGCGTACGGCGGCGGCGGGCCCGCGTTGGGCTGCGGGGCGCCGGCCGAGGGGGCCGCGGCGGCCGCCCGGTGCGTCTCCAGAGAGCCACCCACCTGCCCCTGCACCGCCTCCGAGTAGCTCGGAGGGCTGATCAGCGGCATCACCTGACAGAGCGGCGTCAGGCGGGGTTAGAGTGGGAACACAGAAATTCAATCAGTGTCCAAAGTTAATAAGCTGGACAGACGCTCCAGCCATATAAGTGAAGGTAACTAGTCCGCGAGTCCACCAAAGACTAATGAGGAGACTTTGAACTAGGAACATTTTTATCCTATCACGAAAACAGTAAATAGCAGATATCATCGAAATTCCCAGCCTCTATGTTCACTCTCCTACCACAGACCTCTCACCCCACCCCTCTCCCTTCCCCGCAGCGCTCACCTGTACGCCATTATTGATATTATAGGTGACCATCATATGTCCCGGCCCGCCGCCGTAGTAGGCCGGAAAGTGAGCGCCGCCGCCGGCCATCATCAGGTGGTCAAAGTCGGCCAGCGGCGGGTGGGCGGCCGCCGCGCGCGCAGCCCGCATGTGCGAGTAGGACGAGAGGCGGGCCGACTGGCGCAGGTGGACGCGGCAGAACGCCACGATCATGATGGAGACGATCAGAATGAACGCCACCGCGCAGCCTGGGAACGGGGAGGGAGGGGGAGTGGGTCAGCTGGTGAGACATGGCTAACACCGAAACTACACCGTGAGATGCTGCTTTCTGAGATTATTTAACCTCATCTAAGTAGACAATGCGTGTTCATTCAATTCATTCAAGAATCTTGGGGGGGGGGGGTATCATGTCATGAGGCCTTGTCGAGCAATTCTACAATTACAGGGCCTGAAAACTCGAAAGCTCGAAAGCTCGACTAGATGTGATTCATGAACTCACCGATAATGGTGTATATTGTAATGTAAATAGCTGTCTCCAGGTAGGTGCGGTCATACGACTGCGGACACAGTAACTCACCGATAATGGTGTATATGGCCGTCTCCAGGTAGGTTCGGTCGTACGCGCCCGACTGGTCATCGTGCCGCGGACGAGTCTTGTCCAGGTCGTGCGGCCGGTACTCTGTCACAGAACACGGAACAGCGTCACGGAACAACACGGAACTTATCACAGAACATCATGGGACCATGAGTGTAACCCACAGTGACACCAAACGGTTCAACTCGCCACCGGCCGCCCCCCGCAGTCCCGCACCCAATGTTTGTTTATTGGGGCTTTAGGGCGCGACGACTGCAAAGGTCATTTTGCGCCCAATGTCAGTCCCGCACCCCACTCACGTCCGGTGCTGAAGCCGATGATGTGCTTGCAGCAGGGCTCGTCCTCGTTGATGTAGCGGCCCGTGCTGCAGTTGCCCTGGTAGCAGCAGAAGTGGCGCGGTCGGCACCGCTCGCCGCACTTAATCAGCTGACCGCCGCCCGAGCGGCCCGCGTCGTCACACGTCACGTGCTCTGGGCAGCGGGCGGGGGAGGGGGTCAACGGAGGGTCAGTACTCAGGTAGGTGTGCGAATAACGGTCACATGGGCCGCTGAAGGTAATTCAAAGAGGTCAAATACATGATACCAAGGTCAAAGCGCGTTTTAATGAAGGTCGCATATGGATGCAAGACCAGGCAGTCTACATAAACAGAGCAAGAGAATTTCGCCAAGGATCACAAACTGAAGGTAAGTAAGTAAAGTTATTCGAAATGATCATCGGCTATTCATGTCATGCGAAGAATATGCATCGTGAAATGTCACCTGAAACAATATAAATATACCCATAAAATATGTTTCTCTAGAAGGAATCATGAACCGCCGTCGATTTTCAGACTCTTCAGTTGTAAATGTCAATCAGTCGATGATTACTCACTTCCGCACGTCTCCAGCATTTCATCCAGGCCATCTGGGCAGTCTGCCTTCCCGTCACAAACAAAAACCCGGTTGATGCAGAGCCCCTGACACTGGAACTGGCCGTCCGAACAGCCGGCTGAAACACGACACAGCGGTAAATACATCATATAACGTCCCTGGCATTATGGAACTGGCCCTCCCAACAGCCGACTAAAGCAGAGGACGGTGGAACCCCTATAAAAACGGCATAACATCAGCGCAACACAACACTGCGCACTGCACTACAAAACGTAGCGCCACATATTACAAGGAGCATGACAAATTATATTCTGATCAGATAGGTACAACATGACAAACCCCAGCTTCAAACTAAGTGGTCCCAGCCATGGAAGTCATCACACCATACCCAGGACAAAGCTGCTCCAGAGCTCTTTACGCCCCCGCTGACGGTATTTGCCCTCCCGCGCTGATTCTGCCACTCACGCGGCCGGACGCGGCCGGCCCAGGACAAAGCTGCTCCAGAGCTCTTTACGCCCCCGCTGACGACATTTGCCCCTCCCGCTGATTCTGCCACTCACGCGGCCGGACGTAGAGTATGAACGACTTGAGCACAATGGTCTCGTCGGCCAGCTGGGTCTCGCAGGAGAAGTTGCCGCTGTCGTGGCTGAGCAGGTTGGTCACCGACAGACGTAGGCCGCCCTCCAGACGCTCCTTACGGATCCGCTCCGGTCTGGAACAGGGGCGCGGAAGCGGTGGGGTGATGGTTAGGGAAGTAGATAGGATACGATGGTGGAGCGAACACGGGCTTTAGACTCGGGAAACACGTTTAGTGATTGTCGCGAATCAACTGACATAAGGAGGGTATGCCATACGCACATATTGCCTAGCATTTTAGTTGATGGCGAGTCGAGATACTGTTTATGATTTACATCGTTTCTTTGAAAACAGTGCATTTTGATGTATCTCAACTTTGACAATTGTAACTCCAACTGCACTCCCAGGGGCTAGAGCAGCCTTGCATTTCACGATACAACCCCATAAAGTAAACCCTAAAGACACTGCCGAAAGCCCCACCACTCGCACGTAAAGGTCGTCCTACCAGGTCCTCATCCACCGCTCAGTTCGTCACTCCCGTCCCGCGAACCCTCTCCTATCGCCGTCGCTCTCTCCCATGGCACTCACTGATCCGATGTAGGCAGGTACCAGGCGATCTTGGGCACGGCGTGCAGCGTCTGCTGCTGGCCGGTCCAGTTCAGACGACACGTCAGGTTCAGCGTGGAGCCCAGGTCGCGCACGATCGTCTTGCCGTCCACCTGCATGGCCTGCTCGTCGCGGATCGAGGTGTCCAGCGGCGGCAGCCCCGAAGGCGGCGGAGACTCGGACGACTCGTCTGGGGCGCGGAGGGGAGGGGCACTCTGTCACTGTGTGTAAGGTGAACATGGGATGCTGCTGCGATGTGGGGAGTTGGGGTATGGGAAATCTCTCCAGAACAGTTGAGCTGTGAAATGAAATTTTAGCTATATGCATCCCAGTTCCTCTTTGTCACAAAATTTATTACTGGTTGATGATGATCACATTTTTTTTCACATTGCAATACTTTTCAATCTAACAATTTAGTGAGCACACTTTATGTGAGCAAAACATACTTTTCCAATGAAGTTGCAATTCGCAAGGTAACAACCACATGTAGGATTGACAGCAGTGAATAGCGATGCACATTTCCAGAAGACCTACCAGCATATCCTGATGTGGCTGCCAGGAGCTGCAGCATCAGCAGTGCCGGTCCAGCTGCAGCAGCCAGCGGGGTCGCCATCACAGCAGAGCTCACAGCCAGATGCACCACCAACTCAGTTCTCACCAGTCACCAGGTCACCACACTGGCAGTATTCTCACATGGCAGTGCGTCCTTCACCTGTGGAGATGATATTACTTGCAAATTAGGCAGGTACTTCAAGATAGGATCAACTACAATCACATGCACATGTTCCTTGGAGACTGCATAATGAATACAGTCCAGACTTTGGTTGGATGTGTGAGTAAGGGGCCATAAAAAGAGTGATTTGCTAAGGTCATAGAGCAACATTTGGTGAGGGCTAGTCAGAGGGTGACCAATGAGGAGCTGATAGTAAACTGTCAGACATACTAGGGAGTTGTGAGTGCACTGATGTGGTGAGATGAATGAATAGTTGGGCCTTGGGGCAAAAAAAAAATAGCATGGACAAATATAATTGTGAGCAAATAATAGTGCAGATTCCTGGATACAACAATCTGTGGTCAAATACTTGCAGAAAGAAAGAAATGTGATGCATGAAGAAATGTGAATACAAAGAAGTGTGTGGCAAAGGCTTGAGCTAACAAAGAAATTTGACTAAGATTGGTTGCTTATTATGTTAGAAATTAGCATAATTCACTCCCTTTTAAGTTCAATTAAAAGCCTCCTGGGATCAGACTTAACAAGTTCCATTGTGATTACAAAATAAAAAGCCTGTTCGACACCATGACAATGCAAAGAGACCCCTTCAAAGTTCACACTGCACAAGCCTCCAGCGACCCCAAGGGCAGAGCAATATTGGACCTCCTCAGTGTTTGAGGGTCAGATTGCAAAGAATGGCAACAGAGTCAACAAGATGCACCAGCTAGGGTGACAAATTCAAACACATGTGTATCACATGTATCACACATGTATCACACAACACTTTCGTATTGTGACCCTCAGTGACCTGATCTCTGTGACCTGACCTGGCATCAGTGAATTCAAATAGCAATATGTGTTTTACGGACAATTTCCCCAAATCGACGAATTTCAAAAAGATGCCTTTTACTCGATTTTACATCACATTTCTTGAAATGCCTGTAAATGGCAAAAAATTCTACCTTTGACCTGACCTGTGACATTATCTGTTGGACCGAGGTCAATGAAATTGGGTCACAAGTAGAGATTGCAATCCCGGAGCGTTTTGCTAATCCCGGGATCCCGAAAGTTTTGTCGAAAACGCTCGTAAAATGGTTTCCTTCTGACAGATTTTGCGTCTTTTAGCTAAACATGAACAAAGAAGCAACCGAAAGCTATCATTAAACCATGTCCCTTGCATTTAAAACGATCGAATTTTTCAAGAAAATGTTTAAATTTGACTAGTATGTTATCCCAATTGGCCTTTACAGAACTGTGCGTTGACCATGCGTTTACTGTCCCGTCACTGAGACGGGTTCCCACGCCCAATCTGCCTCTATACTAGTTGGCAAGACCGTTATTGCTGTTAGCTTGTTCATTGTGAAACTAAAAACCGTGACCAGTGTACGCCAAGTTTGGCAGCTCCTGTTTCTCAATGTTTTGATGACGTCGCTCGGTCACTTCACCTCCTTCCGGTTTCACTTTCATCAATAATTTCTCTTAGACGTTACTCCAAAGTCGCTTTGAGGGTAGCAGAGTTAGTGTACTAGCCGGGAGAGCTCCACTCCACTCGTCCCAACGTCTGAATCAGTGAGCCACAATCAGAATCAGTGAGCTCCGCTAGCACTTGTGTGACATCTGTTACATCTTCCCGTGACACGAGCTCAACGACTGTCTTGCTGAACTCTTTTGTTCCAGCCACGGACAAGTCAGGATCACTGGACGATCCGTGATCCTGATGAAGATGCTACAGCACTGATGCTGCAATCGTTCGGCGTTCGAGGACCATTTTTCGTGCGCATTCAAGCAGCTTAACCGCTGTGGGTGATCCCCGGGAGGCACCAACACGGTCGATTGTGGACGGCTAGGATGGGGTGCCAAATAAATAGGTACTCTGCTTAATGTCACGCAGTATTGTACACGGTTTGAGAGCGACTCTTGCAGTGGCTGTATTCCTTTTTTGGGGTGAAGAACTGATTTTTTCGGGATCCCGTGATTTGCGAAATTCGGGATCGGGATCGAGATTAAAATCCCGCCGGGATCCCAGGATCCCGATCCCGGGATTGCAATTTCTAGTCACAAGGTAGTTCCGTGGTAGGGCTATCCAACGCCGTTTGAATTTTGAAAATCGGTAGTTAGATTTACGAGGGCTTAACCCGCGCCCCGTAGGGGGGGGGGGCCGAAACGCCCCCCCCCTGTCCTTTTCGGTCGATATCTCCTAAACGGCTGGAGATATCGCCACCAAACTTTCAGGACCCCTCCGGGCATCAATTTTACACAAAGTGACCAAAAATTTTTCCAGAGGCTATGATAGGTTGGCCACAAATGACGTCAGAGTGACGTCATGTTCTGTCATTTTCGACCGAAAAAAGACCTTCGCGAGAAGACCTGTCAGGACTACAGCTTTGAAGATACAGAAAAATGATCGAGACATAAAAGGTGTAGAATTGACAGGGCTACAAAACTGCTATCTCGAATTTTTGAAATTTTTGAGTTTTGACCCCCAAAATCAAAAAAGTATTTTTTTTGGATATATTCGCCAAAAAATCCAAAAAGTTTTTTGAATTTCGAAAAAAACGGAATATATGTGATAGTGCCTACCGTCTTCTATCTACATACCAAATTTCAGATCGATACCTCGTTTTTTGGCCAAGTTATAGCGAAAAAACTGTTCAAAAATGATGACGTCAAATTTTCAAACTCAATTTTTGGCAATTCTAGAACTCGTAAAGCAAAACGAAGACCACCATTAGACTCCCCGTGACGAGCTGCATCGAATCGATACCCATTTTATGCAAAAATATCAACTTTGAAATTTGACCTAATTTGACCTGACCTTGACCTGACCTTCACAAAAACGGGACCTAGGCTGGCCTCAAAGGCTGCCTAACCCACATAATCGCATTTGTCATGTAAAATGGACCATAAAACATGTATCACACGACACATTCATATTGTGACCCCCGGTGACCTGACCTCGCTGTGACCTGACCTGGTATCAGTGACCTCAGATAGCAAGGTATGTGTTTGACGAACAATGTACCATCGATGGTTTTCAATAAATTACCAATTTACTCGCTTTCACAGCACATTTCTTGAATTGCCTGTGAACGGTGAAAATCTGACCTTTGACCTGACCTGTGACGTCATCGGTTTGACCTAGGTCAATGAAATTTGGTCACAAGGTAGTTCCCGGGTGGGGCTATCGAACACCGTTTGAATTTTGAAAATCGGCCGGTAACTTTCCGAGATCTTAGGGGGGGGCCGAAACGGACCCCCCCCCCCTACGGGTGGTAGGGTCCGCCGGTAGCCCTACGGGGCGCGGGTTAAGGGGGGGGGGGCCGAAACGCCCCCTCCCCCTACGGGTGGTAGGGTCTGCCGTTAGCCCTAAGGGGTGAGGGTTTAGGTTAAGCAAAGTACAACCATGAATCTGCACCACTCTATGCATATTCTGCACCGCACTATAGGTCTGTTCCAGTGGTTGCTCCAACCTCCTCTTACCTCAAAGCTCCTCTAGCCTCCTCATTGCAAAAAAAATTGTTCCTGACACACCTTGAAGCTCCTCAAAGCTCATTCTGATTCCACATCTCACAACCACTTTTTTCCTCTTCCCTCATCCCAAAGGAAAGCTATTTTTGGGATGAAGCTCTAGTATAGATACTATAGGTATAACTGGCACAAGTAAATACCTAGTAATTAAGTCATGGATTGTTTATTTATGAGTTTTGATTGGCATGGACATAATTGTGAGCATATTTTTTAATAGTATGCTCTGATAGGTATTGGTATCCACATTTTTTATTTGAAAACAATGTTTATCTCAAAATATTGGCGGCCCATATTCCACAAATTTTCACCTGTTACAGCTTGCAAACAGCTGAGTTCCTCACAGGAATGTTCTTGAGGCTGCTCTAAAACAGCTCTCATCGAAAGTCATCCAGCCTCCTCAGATTTTTTTCCAGACTGACCAGGCCCAGGGGAAAAGACCCTATGATTTATCCGCACAACACTGCACACTTGCAGTTTGCCTCCTGCATCCACAATAGCTGCATTTACATTAGGGATTGTTGCAAGCTTATGGCTCAGCCCATGATGTTGCAATAGATGCCATATGCCAATGGTGCTTTAAAATTTGCAAAATGATGCTTTCTAAGTCTACCAAGAGGAATGCATCAAAATTACCTCAAAATAAACTAGCTGAAGCCTTGTCAGAAATGCTATGAAGCCAGGCACAATATCTGTTATGTCCCGCTTCTGACCGACTTCAGTAACAAGCCTGGGTGACCCCAGGGTGTGGGTTAATTGCAGAAAATCACAACAGAAAAATATAATTTACGTTTTCAAGCACACGTTGCCGGAAAGAATCATATTGTAGTGATGGGGGTCCTCTTCACCTGCCATCCCGAACCACGTGGACTAAACCTTTGTCACTAATCAGGGCTGGATCGTTAAATCTACAGAGACCAAAACAACTTGATGCAACATCACATATAGGATGGCTTTTAACACGAAGCTAAATATACCTAATACAGTCAGAAGTCCAGCACTAGACAGAGCAATAAATATATACAACCTCTGCATGGCTGAGTCATATTCGCCGCCTGCCGGCGCACAAACTCCAACAATATCTTGCAAGATGGCAATAATCTTGCAGTCTGATTTGAGAGGTCAACAGTTAGAGCAGCCTGCCTCTTCATGGCATCTCTGCCTCCTTACCTTCAACCCTAAAATCCTGAATCATCAATAAATATCCATTGCAATAACATCAATTGATTGGGGAGTTCATAGAGATCTTATATACATAGAGATGACACGCCTATGTTAAAGCACTTGATTTCGTGGCGATTCAGTGGGTCTTTTTAAGCAAGGTTTTCTGGGGTGCCATGGCCCGTGACTTGCATTTTGTAAGGATTCGGTCAAGGAGATTGTGTTCACATCCGCTTATTTTTAAGTACAGTTTTTCTTTTTTGTCTAGCTATGACGCTTTCGAGCGTTATTATTGAAATGAAATTAGGCATGTTTTAACCTTATGCTCGTATCAGGTACTGCATGTATCATTAACCCTCGCCGTCCGACGGGGGGGGGGGCGGGTGTCGCCTCCCTATAGGGTTTTTCACGATAGCTCCGAACACGCAGGCGATAGAGAGCTGAAACTTGGCATACCTGACCTTTGATCCAAGCCGCATCTTGTGACACCAACCGCATTTTCAGGTCAGGTCAGGCCACTGACCTGTGACGTCATAAGTGAACCTCTGCACAGTCCTCAGATGTCGCAACTTCGCAACGCCGTCAGTGCCAGAGGAACTTTCACAGGGAGATGAAACTTACAGGATGTAGTATCAGCCAGAGGTCTCACAACTTTTACACATATCTCGGATTTTCCCTAAAAATCACATGAGGTCAGGTCGGCCACGTGACCTCACCATTAGGTATAAGTCAATGGGGAAAAATGAAAACTGCTATGTTAGCGCCGAGAACTATCTCAAACCGTCTCCAGCACATGGAATCGTGATTTCTTGCACGTCTTGCAAGGTCCGATGCTTCACTTTTGCATCGTTGACATTGCGTGGCGTCATTTATGGTCACTTGTGTTATTGATTAAAGAAAGCGCGTTTTTGAGGCTCATGATTACATATATAACTGCAATGAAAACCGTTAGACGGTTTGAAAAAGTCAGTTTGTCAGTTTGGCCAACATGTCTTATTTTCTTGGCCCAATTTTGAATATAATTATTAGCATGAGGCTTACGGTTTTCATTGCAGTTATATACTTGGGTCATTAGAGTTTTTCATCAATAACTCCCCATCAAATTGAGTTAGCGAGTCGGGAAAGCCACCAATAAACTCAGGAAGACCTGCCGATTCGAGTAATATGTAACATGACCTCTTTCAACCAGCTTCGTGATCTGGGGGAGCTGACCTGCCCTTGACCCGAGGTCAACACCTCAAGTTGACCTCACCCGAACAAAAAGTATACCATTCGACGCGCCTGAGCGAGGCGAACACGATGATGCCAAAATCGCGGCTCTCCGATCGTTTTTTTTTTTGCGAAGTTATGAAAAATTGAACCCTGGCCCTTGGTCACTTGCCCTGACCTCATGAGACCTTAAAATCGGGTACCAGTCCCTGCGTCTTGTAACGGCGCACGCGCCTGTTTTTTTCGCGACGCTCTAGCTTCATCAGGGGCGAAACGGCGAGGGAAATCGTACCAACCCCCCCCCCCCCCCGGCCGGCGCGTATGTAGAAAACCAATAGGTCCGGCGAGGGTTAATGTATCATTGAATGGGAACATGCAACATATGTATATTTGAGCTTGCACCGTGCTCAGAAAGGTTCAGAACAGCCGTTTTCACGACGGTTGACCGAAAGCGCCAAACGACCAAATCTCAAAGAACCTACCCTGAAAATTCCATGAACCTGACCCAAATGACCTTAGACCTGTAACCTTTTTTTGGGGGGGACCATGTCAGGGGGCCATAAAACATGCATCGCACAACCCTAGAAAATAGTAAAGTTGGTTCATGTGCTGACCCTTGGTGACCTGACCTGTGACCTGACATGGTATTATCAGTGACCTCTAATAGCAACATATATACTAGGCAACGTACGCCCTATTTTTAACGTACGCGAAACATTTTATCTTTGACCTGATCTGTGACGTCATCGGTGACCCCGAGGTCAATGAAATTGGAGTTCCGTCGACAAATTTGACAGGGCTATCGAACATCGTTTGAATGTTACGGATCCGTCCAGTAGTTTCGGAGATACGGGAGGGGGCAAAAAAATGCCCCCCCCCCCCACCGCGCGGAAGGTGACCGGGAGGTCCACTGCCTGCCGGGTTGATGAGAGCCTGAATGGGAGAGAATGTTTTTAGGCGAGCTTTTAAGGAATTCAATAAAAACACAAAATGAAATCATGCTACAAATTGCATTGCTTACCTCAGGAATGAAATCAGCCAGGAAAGAACAGAAATATTTTTAACCAGTAAAACGCCTTTTGGGGCGACCAACGGAGCAAGCGAGAGGGTGGGCCTTGGACAAGCGAATTTGCAAGGGACACCTCCAACTAACTTGTGCACTGCACCCTACTAACCGGTCCCTAGCGATGTGCCAAATTTGAGCGCAATCGGCCTAGCCATTCTCGAGATCTGGAAGCGGCACCCTGCACGTGCACACGTGCAAAATGGGCCACAACTGACTTTTGCACGGCACCCTACTAACTGGTCCCTAACCATGTACCAAATTTCAGCACAATCGGTTCAGCCGTTCTCGAGATCTGGAATCGACCCCTGCACGTGCGCACGTGCAGCAGCACCCCAACTGTGGCACATGGATATGCATTGCCTAGTGGGTGCCCACCTACATACCAACTTTCAGCGCAATCGGCCAAGTAGTTACCAAGATATTGCAACAATTGCAAAACTGACACCTCTTCGTTTTGCACGTGGCACGTGCATAAGCGGTCACCCACATGCATCGAGAATAGTCCAATACTTGGTAGAAGGAATGAAGCTACCCTAGAAAAATCATCGAATGTAAATCGGTCAAGTGGTTGCTGAGATATAAGCCTCGCAAAAGCGTAACCACGGCCGGCCGGCCGCTCATATGCAGACATTTCCGTTAATCTACGAAAGACTACGCTTGCTTCGCTCGCTACGTATTAATTTCTTCAGACTAACAATGCCTCAGCCATATTGGCACGCTACTGGCTGAAAATAAGTTGCTTAAAAAGACCCACTGAATCGCCACGATTTTAAGTGCATGTCATCTCTATGTATATAAGATCTCTATGGGGGAGTTAGGTAGGTAGGTACCTAGTGGCTAGTGTATTTCCCGATTAGTGACTTTGACGATCACTCTGAACCTGCCTGTGTATAAATGATAAAATGAGCCTCACCTTTAAATTGCAGGCCTCTTTGCAGGAAATAGATTTCTTATTTACAACAAGAGGCTTCCAATTTATTTTATTTCAATTTTCAGGGCAAAAGCGCATTACACAGTCTTCACATTGATGTCATCAAAACAAAATGCACGCCATAAGGATTATGTTTGAAAGTGGGAATTTTAAACAGTAACTCTATGATGACGTAACAAAAATAATAGAAATTGGGACTGCCACCACAGGTAAACGCATTTTTTCATGCATGTTTCACACAAATACGGAAATTTTACCAACAGCATAATACATAAATCAATTGAAAGTAGCATCTGACTAATTTATTATTTTTTTTTGCTAGTAATGTGATCTGTTTTGAAAGTTTTTTATGACGTCAGGACTCAGGCTTAAGGATAGTTCTAATAGAAATATTATTGCTTGTAAAATATGCGCAAGAAATCGCCGCATTCGCCGCAGCATTACGTCCGTGGAGTTGGCGTCGAATTCGTTTTTTTCATTTTATAACGATCGTCGATCTGATTTTGTTCCCAATAAACGCCCATTTGCACCCATTGTGTAATGTGTATGCCTATTTTCGACACTCACCCCGCGTTCTCTTGGACGGTGAAGATTCTACGCCGTCCAGCCAATCACGTTCCATAATCGCAGCGAGCCGAGCCCCCACTGACCTTGAACGGGATTGGCCGGACGACGTAGAATCTTCGTCGTCCGAGAGACATCGAACGCGGGTCAGTCTCATCCTGCTATTTATTCTGCGGCATTCTCTACATCAAGTCGCAATTTAGTCATCGCTGAGCAGTGGCGGATCCAGGGGGGGCAAAATGGGCATTTGCCCCCCCCCCCAAACGGCATGAATTTAACATTACGCCTATGGACGATGCATGGAAAGAATCGATAAATTTTTATGGTTTGCCCCCCCCCCCCCAAACCTCTGAGCTGGATCCGCCTCTGTCGCTGAGCGTTCATGGGTGTTACCAAAATTGGCTTGTCGCATTATCGCCATCAAATCGCCATAACTAATCGTTTTTGCCTCTGCATGGCAGTTTAACCCGCGCCCTGATGGGGGGGGCCATTTTGGCCCCCCCCTGTGGTTTTTCTTAAATAGCGAGAAAACGGCGGCGCGCAGCGCCGCCAAATTTTGGGTACCTTACCGGGCATCAATTTGACACCTTCACACAAAATTTCAAGTCACAGGTCACCTCAGGTCAGGAGTTATTGAGGTCAAACTGAGGTCATGTTCGAGCAAAAATGAGCAAAAAACATGACATCTTGAAACGCTCACCAATTCTACAGTTAACAAGCAATTTTAAAGTTCTTTATGTGGTTGTGTAGAGAAAAGACGGCGCTACAAAACTGCTATCTCGGATTTTCGAAATTTTGGGATTTTGACCCCCAAAAATCAAAAAAATTGATTTTTTTAGAAAAACTCAAAAAATTTCCAAAAATTTTTCGAATTTCGAAAAAACCGGAATATATGTGATAGTCCCTGCGCTCTTCGATATACATACCAAATTTTAGATCGATACCTCTTTTTTTGGCCAAGTTATAGGGAAAAAACTGTTAAAAATTGATGACGTCAAATTTTTGAACTCAATTTTTAGCAGTTCTAGACCTCGTAGCGCAAAACGGAGACCACCATTGAACTCCCCGTGACGAGCTGCATCGAATCGATACCCATTTTATGCAAAAATATCAACTTTGAAATTTGACCTAATTTGACCTGACCTTGACCTGACCTTGACCTGACCTTGACCAAAACGTGACCTAAGCTGGCCCTAAAGTCTGTCTGACCCACATAATCGCATTTGTCATGTAAAATGGACCATAAAACATGTATCACACGACACTTTCATATTGTGACCCCCCAGTGACCTGACCTCTGTGACCTGACCTGGTATCAGTGACCTCAAATAGCAAAATATGTGTTTGAAGAGCATTTCTCCATCGATGATTTTCAATGAAATGCATTTTACTCGATTTTACAACGCATTTCTTGAAATGCCTGTAAACGGTGAAAATTCGACCTTTGACCTGACCTGTGACGTCATCGGTTTGACCGAGGTCAATGAAATTGGGTCACAAGGTAGTTCCCCGCTGGGGCTATCCAACACCGTTTACCGCTTGTCGCTATGTTGCGTGGTTCTCGAGATCTGAGGGGGGGGGCCAAAATGGCCCCCCCCATCAGACCGCGTTGCTCGGCAGACCCCATCTGGGCGCGGGTTAACCAGGTTGTACTACATATTATCCGCTATTACGAATTTACGACCTTAGCTGGTGGCTACAACGATGACCCGGACTACATCAACAAGTCAATCAAAATATCAATCAAAATATCACAAATATCAAAAAATCAATCAAAATATCACAAATAAGACAACCATGATGAAAAAAATAATGGTCGTAGACGATGTAGATTATTCGGCTCTTTCATCAACAACCAGTTGATCGTTCCCCCAGTTGAATGGACCCCGTCTCTCTATAATACCCACTGTAGTCTGAAAGCCTGCCAACTTCGTTATGTTATCTAAGCCATGCGCTTATCTCGGCTCTCGAAGCCCTTGCCTGTTCACAATCGACTTTTCATTGGCTTATTCCTGGAATGATTATATCGACGCTCGCCATGGGGCGGGGTAGCATGACGCACCCATTAGGTCGGAGTAGTAAAGGAATCTTGGACTAGGCTTCCGGTAGACTTCGAAATGAAGAATCGAAGCCGAGTGTAAAGCTCATTTTAACGATGAGACGATACCATGGCAGATACTACGCGACAGCGGGTTCAAGGGCGATGGACTCGAGTCTGTGGTCATGGTATTTGATGTTTGCGCTTACTTGAAGTCGTTCTTCGTAGTCTTCCAGACTGTCATCAAACGCTCCATTCCAAAGCCACATCGCAAACAAAACAGCAAACCGTCGTTGGCGATTCTCAATATACTTTAATGTATTAATGAAAATCTCCAACTAAATCACAGAATATGAACGCAGCTGTAACTACAACAATGAACACTGACGAACAGATACCGAGGCTGCCCATATTGTCCGCTAGAGAACACCCCCTGCATCCGAACGCCGTCGTCAGTGCGGCGGCACAGCGCGTGTCGCCGCGGCCCGGGGCGCAGCTCCGTCACGGCGGCACACACACCAACAGCTGCGTAACGGCGGCGGCGGCGGGCGCGTCACGCGTCACGCGGCCCGTCACATAGGACAGAATTTGATGAGATTAGGTCAGCTGCGGGGTTTGTACAACATTACTGTTAAATAGTCTCTATGGCGGCATGGGCAGACACGCATACACGCGCGGTCCGTCCGACCGCCGTCGGCGGCGGGCGCTCTCTCCCACTCTGGCTCCCACTCACTCTCTGGCCGGCGCGGCGGCCCACGTCCGTCCTGTCCAGCGCGCTCCGGCCGCCACGCGCGCACCACTCGCACTCGCTCTCGGCAGACGGGTCGCGTCCAATATAAAACCCAGTAATTACACAGAAAATAGCATAATGATCGGGGGTGGGTCGGGCAGGAGGCGGCCCGGGCGCGGCCGGCCACGCGCGCCGCGCTGGCCGCTGACTATGGCCCGTCTCCGGGCGTTTCGCGGCGCTCCGGCCGCGCAGGGCACTTGGTTCGGTCTGTCGGACGTCGCCGCTAGAAGTCGGCGAACTCCTTGGCACATTTCTCCGTGGAGGACACGTGTAACCGCTCCTCCTCGTAGTCATCGAAGTTGGACGTGTCGCCCGGACCCTTGCACTTGGGGATGAACGGCGCCTCCACCTGGCGGACGAACACAGAGTTAGTGGTGCACTGGGAGTCTGGGACGTCGCAGCAGCCCACCGCTTATAGCCCGACCTGTCATTTTTACACCACCGTGAACCTAACCACAGATAGCTACTACAACTTATAAAACACGATAGGCGTTACATTAACAGTGTTAAAATCTTAATCAGTAACACAGTTTAATCACGACGTCTTGCTCACTGAGTTCTATCAACCACAGAACCGCCCGTCGCCCCGTCCGCCCGTCCGTCTCACATGCCCTGCTCGATGCTGCGGCGGCGCTAAAAGTCGGCGAACTCCCTGGCGTAGAGTGCCTCGGCCGACTCGACCACCGCGTTCGGATCCTCCTCATACGTGTTGAAGTTGGACGTATCGTCGGCAGACTGCAGCGTCGGCAAGAAAGGCGCCGGCACCTAGCCAGACGTGCGGCCGGCGCGTCAGCCGAGCGCGCTAGCACCGAGCGCAGTGCGCGCACCGCCACCGCCACCGCCACCAGCGCCGCCGAGCGCCGGCCCGCGGCCGCCGCCGCACACGGCCGAGCGGGGGAGGAGAAGAGCATGAAGAGGAATGGGGAGAAGAGAGCTAGGGGAGGGTGGAGAGTGAGTGAGAGGTGGGTGGAGGGCCGCATGGCTGGGAGGCAGTTTAGATATTCGGGGAGAGGCGAGTGGCATTGGAGGAGGAGACTTCAGCTGTTTTGACCGTGGTAAGAGGGAATGAACGACGAAGAGGCGAGAAAAGAGGGCGGTAGACCACCGTGTGTTTCGGGACGGCCGTGGGTCGGCGCTCAGCCCAGTGAGGCGACTCAGCTAGTCCGCGAGCCGTTCAGGGAAGCATAGGTGGCAGCACTAGAGGTGGCGTAGAGGGCAGCACTAGGGACAGGAGACCGACTACATTGAGCAAACCGAACTGAGTCAGAAAACCGGAGCAAGATCAGAGAACAGAAATTAAAAGAAAAAGTGCAGAAATAGTGATAAAAGCATGCTATCTATACAATCAGTTAATTAGTCACATCCAAAACAGCCACATCTCTGAGAAGCATGAACAACGGCAGATACGCCGAAAATGCAACCATGCAGTTTATGCCACAAGAAGGCAACGCAAACCGAAAATTCACGGACCAGCGAGAAAAGAAACAGAGAACTACCTAAGTTCCGCGCTCGATCGTACCTTCTTCTGATAGACGGCGATCCAGTCGGTGGTGGCGAACCACTTGTGTCCCTTAATGTCGTTGACACCGTTCTTGAGGTTGCCGTAGCGCTTGGTGAGGTCGACCTGCAGCAGGTTGCGCAGCAGGTCCTTCAGCTCCGAGCTGAAGTGGGACGGGTAGCGCACCTGTCGACAGAAAGGGAAAACAGTCAGTCACAGCGGACACAACACTCGCACCAGCGTGGTATCAACAGGTCACATTGTCACTCTGTCCCCCAGCTGTTGTTGAACACAGCTTCCCTAGCCGCGGGGAGAGCGACATTACCTACGGCAGACCGCCGCGGCGCCGCGCCGCGCCGCGCCCGGCGGGTAGGCAGTCCCGGCGCGGCCGTCACTCGCCCAGGGCTGAATCAATACCTGGCGGGGCGGGGCGGGGCGGGAGGAGAGGGGGACGACCGTCGGCTGCCGACCCACGCCGCCGGCCGGGACGAGACGAGACGACGCATCGCCAGAGGACAAGAGGTGGCTGCGGCAATGTCCAATGTCCATAGCATGGGACAGGTGCTAACCAGCCTGCAGCATTGAACAGAGCAGCAGCACAGCTCGCCTACCTAACAGAGCACTGGACAGGAATCACAAAACGGTACGTCTATGCAAAGTGCCCAAAGCGCGGAAGGAGGCATCCAGCTGGACCGCGTTACTTGACTATCCGTCACTCAGCCAGCCGGACCTTGCCACCTAACAAACAAGATAACGAGACTATAGTATGCATGCCTCCTCTACCCAACAAACACTGCAAAAAAAGCCACTAAGCCAACCGGTTCGCGCTATCAAATCTCCCCCAGCAGATTCCTCCAATACGGCACGGACGGCGGGAATTCAAGTCCTCTCGGAGTCCGGGATGTCGGCCCGACAGAGGACACCTACTGCGCAGCGGCCGAGCCCCAGCGCGCGGCTGCGCGTTCGTCGCCAGGTGACGGTCGGTGCCAGCCGCACCGCGCCCGTCGTGACCGACCTTGACCCCGTCGCCGCCGACGGCGCCGTCACGCACTGCGTCGGCGCCGACGCGTCGCCAGCAGCGCGAGCGGGCTCAGCTGGGGTGTAATGGGGCGGAAGGCTGCAGGAAAGGGACTCTGTTTGAAGACAGTGGATCATAAACGAACGACGGCAGGGCCGAGAGAAAACAGAATTAACGGTTAATGGCTACAGCCCGACGGGATTTCTTAGCAAATACGGCTGGAAAAACGCCATATATGAGAGATGAAATGCGATCTGAAAATCGAAGCCAAAAATACTCAACTCTTCACGGCGAATGACGAATCCCCACACCTGTCGAAACCCTCTCTGATGCCGTGACAGCCGGTATCCGCCTGCTACTCTGATAGATCGCAGCCAAGTTCAGTGCTAAAAGGCCATCGCTGACGGGTGCCAGAAACAATGACGCATGACATATCCTACCGCCCACCACTGCCCGTAACGGTATTCGAATAGCCCTTCTCTTGTGACTCATCACATAACTTCAGCAACAGTGCTGGTGAAGGGGCACGTACGACTGAGCACTGGGCACTGTGTAGCGCAGTAAACACACTCGCCAGGGTGTAATTTCGTATGGCGCGTAGTGCAGAGACCCCTCCCCCACGGTGGCCCCCGGCCTCTAAGCCCGCAGTCTCCGGCTCTCGGAGGTGACACGTGCAGTTTGGCGGGTTGGCTCCGTCCGTCTGCTGACCGCAGGGCGCAGCTCGGCGTCTCGCTGACCGCAGACGGAGCTCAGGACCATATCGGGAGTCTCCGGCGAAACCACCGACACCGCCGGCCAGCCACCGAAAACGGACAGAGCCGCGGTCTGGACAGCGCTGCTCGTCAGGGTGGGATGTCCAATGGACACCCCACCCTGTGATCCATGTGATGTGTGTCTGTCCATGTGAGTCTAGCAGACTCTGCCGTCCTCTGATGTAGACTCGGCAACCGTGATCGCAACCATTTCAGTTCCATCTCCGTAAGAGGACTGGCTGTTTTAATCGCGTCCGTAAACTCTGAGCAAAAAGTACCTGTCCCCTGGACACAGCCGGGTGTTTTCCCTGTTACATATTACCTACCCGTACCTATTGCCAATATCTGAGCGGAATTACCCGACATGAGTTCCCTATCGCTCGCCCCGCCGCCCCAACAGCAGCCCCCAGCAGCCCAACACCAGCTGCAGCCTTACGGCTTGGCGTCCGGACAACGGCGGCCAGCCTATACTCAACGTCCTGGCGCTCGGCGAAAACAAAAGAAACAAATAACCGAACAAAAACGCAATATGGCACGGCCGCGCTGCTGCTGAGGAGCACGCTCCGACGTTTATGAGACTGCGCTGCGATGTGGACAAGCGAATAAGCATGCACCGAACGAATCGCAAAAAGAAGGTCAAGTAGGCGCGCCTGGACAATGTGACAAGGAACGCGCATACTTTACAAGTTTCCAGACACTAATTAAGGTATGACTAAAGTAAGTCTCAAGCTCCATCGAGCCTGAAGTCACCCAGGACCGACTCTGCCCCGCCGACTGACGCAGTTTCTGTCAGCTCGCGGAGGGCTCGCGGTGGTCGGTCCCATTGGTCGCGTCACCAGTCTGGCCGGCAGCGGTTATTTGGCGACGCACGCGACACGGGCCGTCCATTAGGAAATGGTCGGCGCTCAGCTCTCACGGCGACTGCGCAGCGTCAGGGCGCGGCGGCTGCCAGTTGCCACTATCGGGGAGGGAGAGAGGGGGAGCGCGCAGCTGCTAGGAGCTGGCGAGGGAGAGAGGAACAGAGCTACCAGGAGCTGGCAAGGAGAGGACAGGGCAGCTACGTAGAGCTGGCGAGAAAGAGGGGAAAACAGATGTCAGGTGCTGGCAAGGGGGAGCGCGCGGTTGCCGAGAGCTCGTGAGGGAAAGGGGAATGCAGCTACTGATCTGCAGCAAGGGGAGACGACACTGCGCAGTTTACGGCGTCCGTACCTTTCCGGCCACGATCCGCTCATAGATCTGGATGGGCTGGTCGGCGAAGAAGGGCGGGTAGCCGGCGGCCATCTCGTAGATGAGGACGCCCATCGCCCACCAGTCCACCGCCTTGTTGTAGCCCTGTGGACGGAGGAGAGGGTGGTGTCAGATCGGACGGCGGTTAACTGTCAGAGACAACGCATGTAGATATACTCGTAGAAGCTGAACGTAGGCTTGGCTAGATCTATATGCACAAACCTGGGAAAATTGATGTCTTTGGTTCGCTTCAAACATCAGGCTAGCAAAATATATGTACAGCAAAAAAGTACAACACTCCACATCCTCAGATTCGTTCCTCTCGATTCGAATTCGGGGCAGAAAACCAACACCCCGCCCGTTAGCACTCGAGTCCTCCCTTCCTGCCCGCCCAGCCAGCCGCGGTGGCCGACGCGTGTCCAGCCGAGGCCAGGCGTGCCTCCTGGCCGCCCGGTGACCCCGGCAGCCAGCACGCCAGCGGCAGCGGCAAAGGTCGCCCGTGTCGCGCGGCCCGGGTGGCGGCGCCATTACCGTCTTATTGGCGGCGCCATTAGGGTCTTATGAGGCTAAGCAGCCGCGAGGTTTCCTGGAATGGCTCGTGGGCTAACGCTGTAACCAGCGGAACAAGAATCGAAACATCAGGGAATTACATCATGGTGTTCTGGCGATGCGGACAGCCTCACTTCGCGTGTAGCTGTATTTCAGATGTGAGTAAAAACAAATATGGGAGCTGAGTTCATTGCTCCCGCCATACGACCTTTCCACCGCCTCTGGCGAAACGTGTGACGTCGGTAGGTGAAAACCCTTTCAGGGTCTGTTTTCTCAGAGTCAGTCTGGCGGCTGCCAAAGTTGACCAACAGCGACGGTCCATCGGCCATCGGCGGCGACGTTCGACCCCTGACCTCTCGGCCGCCGACAGGGGGGGGGGCGGCGCTAGGGGGGGGCTGCGCTAACAGGCTGTTGCCGATATAGCTTGGCAGTCGGCCCGGGGGGGGGGAGGGCAGGGTGGTCCTCTGGCCAGCTAGCCACCGCCCGAGGCACAACAGAGGCGGCCGTGGGAGGGGGGGGGGGGCAGGACACACTTGTCCAGCCGGCGCGGCGGGAGGCGACAGGTGTAAGCTAACGGCCGGCAGCGCTCGCTAACGCTGCACCTGGCTGGTCAATAAAAAGTGTTGCAAGGGTAAGAACGAGCGCAAGTCGCGAGTCAGAAAGGCCACATCGGCGGTGGAATCAGGGGGCGAACAAAGTTGACACATCAGGATAAAGCTCATGGTTACAGACAGTAGGTACGACTGACCAGCCAAGTGCACATTCATGATCTGCTTCGTCGGGCTTCTTAGGTCAAATGTTTCATGATACCTATCAATTTGGTGTCGCCCATGTTTTTAAACATGTGAGGCACATTTATGGGCTTAAATGTGTGGGTGTTACTCTGCTCTTACGTAATATGTCAAGGTATAAAACTGTTTATCATACTCAGTCCGCCACATGGCAGTTCCTTGAAATAGCAGACGACCACGCCATTAACCAACTGGGCCATATCACGTGTCTGAGATAAAACTGAAGCAATTAAAAAGTTGCCAGCTTTGACAGGGCTGACGAGCTGAGGTTTAGTTTACCGACGGGGGTGACATACGGTGAGAGTAGGAGAATAGAGGGAGTTGGAATGGGAGCATACGGTAGGACGAGATGTAGTAGCAATAAACAAAAAACGAAACCAATCGGCTTGGGAAATGTTTCTAGTAGAAAAGTAGGATGAATTAGACGGAATTACAAAGAAGGCAGATTTTAAGCCAAATAAAGATATAAATGCCGGAGGCAACGACAAATAGAAGTCTGAGAAGTCCGGCATAAAATCTGTACCTAAGTGTAAAGTCTATGAGTGTTTGAAGTCTGGGTAAGTGTTGTGATGAGGCACGTTTTCCCTTCATTTGGAAATTGGACTCCAGTCATATGGACACACTCATAAAAAACACTCCGGATTCGACCAAACAGTTGGATGGAGTCAGAACAGGCACCACTGGGCGGGCAGCGGACAGAGACCCCACTGAGCGGGGATCGCGGGCCGGGACTGAACAGCAGCTCTTACCTTGCTGAGGATGATCTCTGGTGCCAGGTACTCGGGGGTGCCGCACAGCGTCCAGGTCCTGCCCTTGACCCGCTTGGCGAACCCGAAGTCAGTGACCTGCGGCAGAACAGACGGCGGGGTCACAGGTCAGAAGGACGATCACAGGAGCTCGAACCAGGGGTCGGCGGAGCTAAGGCCATGAGATGGGAGGACACAGCACAGCCACTGTAAGCGATACGCCGTCTCAACTGGCCGCGGGACAAGCTCATGTACCAGTTTAGTGACTGAGTCCCTTTGCCATCAAATAAACAGAGCCAAGTGCTGAGTCAGAGCTCAGTCAGCCGGCTGCTCGCTGTAAATAATCGCATCATCGGCCCCGACGGTATACACGAGCCACAAACACTGGCCCAAACGACGGCCGTTTGGCGCATCATGCTGCTTTGATTAACCAATTACGGCACACAGTTTGGGACAAACGAGACGATAAATTGGGCTGTAACAAAACGTTCAATATTTTCTCTGTCTAAACCGACAGAAGTGGGTTTCAGAACAGACTAAAAGACAATTTCAAGAAGGATCTGCCAACTGACCTAGAAATTGTCATCGCAATCAATTACTATCGGGATTTCAGTGCCATGCTGACTGCTGACCTCGATCTGCTGCCTGAACTCACGACCATTTCAACAAAGACTCGCCCCATATCAACTATGTTACTGCGCTACATCACCCCGGCAAACCACAACCAAGACAGACCATGCATACCGGCACCACGACCTCAGCCCACCATACACTAAACTCCGCAGTCACCTGCGTCACTGGCCATCTGTTTCCCAAGCTGCGAGTCTGTTTTACGAGCTGACTGCAACTACGCACTGCCGGAAAGTCCCTCAACGTACGCCATTCACCACCTGCCGAGCCCGGCACTACGACACCCGCGGGGCGTCTGATCGCACCCGCACTGATACCGTCCAGCAATACCCCCTCATTGCGCAGACGGCCGGAAAGGGTCGACCACCGGGGAGGAGGCAGGGGGTATGTACGACCTGTCGGCGACACCCCGTGACGTCAGACGCCCGTACGGCGCTGACGTTAGTGACGTCACGAGCAGAGAAACCAGCCAACGTCGGCACTGGGCGCGGCGAGAGAAGCCCCACGGAGCTCCTCATTGCCGCCGGCGCTTTCGCCGCCACCCCGCGAGTGCCCACATCCTGGTCAGTATGTAGATCGATGGCGGAGCGAAAAACTATGGAGGTCCAATGCTGACACTTCTGAGAGCTTTCTCAAAACCTCCAGGGAGGCCCGGAGCAGCGAACCCGCACCGACAGCTGCTTAGACATCGCACTGACGTTGATCTGCTTGACTTTGATCAAATAAAATTCTACGTCGTAAACGGATTCGCCACACACCCTAGTCACTGCCGTTCTTTCAGCACCAATGCCGTTATTGTATCTATTTAGCGCATCCCAGTAGTGTCCTCCATACCACAAACCACACCATCACTTCCTGTGGCAGCGAGCCCGCGGCCGTGGCTGTCACGAGCCACACAAAGAGCGTGACACGGACACGACGCTGGGTCAGTGACATCCCATCGACAGGGGTGGGGTCCCGGGGAGGGGGGGGGCTGTGCCGTGTCAGCACGCATCCGCTGATAGCGCCGATGACGCGTCATCGGCCGCCGAGCCGCCGAGCCAGCGGCACGCCCGCTGATATTATGTCATGCGATCGGCCGAAACATTGGATGGAGGTCACCCAACAGGGGAACGTCGCAGCGACGCAACGTAGACCTCACGATAGAAGAAGCGCTGTATAGTCAGCGTTTTCGATGGCCAGCATAGGGTTCCGTAACGTGGTTAGAAGACTCTACCCTCGCTGAAAGACCGCTTCGTCCACCTATCGACACACTTCTGCTGTGAGCATCATGGTTGATTGTCTTATTCCATGCCTTTCGAGTTTCGTTTCGTCCGATCACCTGACGGCACCTCCGCGACTCGTCACTGCTCCATCGTCTCGCGCGCCGCGTTCGCCGCGTGCCGGCCGGTGCCGCGCAGTAGGTGTCTCGGCTAATGACGGCTGCCTTATCGTGTCGGTCAGTCGGTGCCGACGGCGGCTGTCACTGGACCGGAATGGAGCCGATACTACAGCCAGACGTGCCGAGGGCTGATGATTGGCTTCCCGACGGAAGTCCCGAGCTGGACAGGCGCACGACGTAGTAGCCGGGTCATGAATGCATCGGCATGCATACCAGGTTGTCTCCCCAAGAAACCGTTCAGATATTTTCGTCAAAGTCAGTTTTATCGCCACTAATCAGCCTTCCAGAGCCACTAATGCATGCACTCTCTCCTTCCCTGCTCGTTCCAGCCGCAGAGCCCCCCCCCCCCCAACGCCCGCAGCGCGATGCCAGCAGCGACGGTGACCTCGGTGACCTCTGGTATCCAATGGCAGAGGTCATGTCGGCGCACAAATGGCCCCGGGCCGCGGGCCGTCACTGCACCGTAGCGAGTGGCGTGCCAGCCCGGCGACCCAGACTGAATGAGGGAGGGACGAGAGCGGATGGACGCAAGGGAGAGGGCGAGAGAGAGGTCGGGGGAGGGTAGAAGAGGGAATGGAAGAGAGGATGGAGAGAGCAAGGGAGGGTCGGGTCAGAGACGAGAGTATCCAGGCTAGAAAGAAAAAAGCAAAGGAATAAATAGAAAATAAAAAAGAAAAGAAAAGAGAGCTGGCCGGGAGGCTGGGCTCCTGGAGCCAAATACGGCTGATAACGATCGTCCCAGCGGCGGTGCTGTGGAGACAAGCCCCTGCTAATGTCACAAACATTCACGAGCTGAAATAATCCAACTGAAAATAATCAACAAAGCATCCTCTGGGCTCTAACATCGGGAGCCGTCAGCTGCAATACATCCGGGACATTTCAAACCCGGGGACATCACACGTTCTCTCTGGCTGCAGCGCTTCAAGTACACTCTCGATGCCATTAAACCCGCGCCGGCGACCTTACCGAGCTCGGCAGCCCCCGGCACCCGACCTCTGACCTTTCACGGTCACGGGTCGTTTCATAATCAGAACCCGTGAGCGGCCGCGCGTCCCAGAAGAGCTCTTCTCGAGAGCGCCGGCCGCGGGGACGAGTGGACAGGCGACTAGTCGCTCTAGCAACGGTCGCATCTCATCCCTCCCTTCCCCGGATGAGGACCGTCCCTCTGCAGGGCGACACAGTCCTGGCGGCCGACGGGATGTTATGTCTGGGCACCGAGCGGTACTGCTGAGCGCAGCGAACACGCCGATGCCGCCTCGCACATGTTCCACGAAAACAGAGCGCCACTGACCTTTGGAGCACGCCGTAATTCAGGTCGTGGGCGGATGACGGGCTTAATTCCCCGCACCAGATGTCTGCGGGAACAGGGCGTGCATACAGGACAGGCAGCCGCACCATAGAACCGGGGGCGGCGCCGTTTGGCCAAACACCAGCGCGCACTTGGAGAAATACTGCGCACTTCCTGACCGACTCTGAGAGCTCGAAGGGCACGTTGGCAAAAATCCTGTGCTGAGAAGACGTCATGAAGATTCCACTCATGCTCAGCCGGGTTTTACCGTGAGGTCAAATGCACCGCGGCTCGCTATGAAACCGATTTAAACGGCCCCCAACCGGAGGTCTTCAAATGTCACCGGCGTAAACAAAGCGTGAGTCTGTGCTCTGAGCCAGAGAGGAAAAACGCGGCCTTATCCTCAGCGACAAAAGACAGACGACTATCAAAGCAGCACCGCTGGCTGGCTGGCCGGGCGGGTAACGTGTGCCACCGCCCCAAAACGGCGGCCAATTGACAGAGAAGCCATGCTGATGATGTCATCCACTCGACTCCGCCCATAGGAAGAGGATTCCGCGGCCAAATTCCGCCTCGTCATCTCACAACAACCCACGATTGGCTGCGGACAACACTCTTTTCACCCTCGCTCTATCAGTCCTTTGAAGGCGTGGAGAGCTAGTTGTGGGGCGGTAGCCGCGCGGCCGTCAGGCCCGCCCTCCAGTCCCGCCGTCTTGATACCACGCGTATGGTGTATCAGGTGGACGGATCACGCGTCTCCACGGAGAGTGAAAGCGCCGCTCGCCGGTCCGGGGCGCCGTTTGGCACGCACGAGGCGGGAAGCCACTGGATCCGCCCCGAGAGACCCAGGGTGCCGCACGTTCCGTCACACCCGCCCGTCCTAGCGGCGCCGGTCCGGGCTGCCGTCCCGCGCC
The DNA here is from genome assembly GCF_019059575.1 of Amphibalanus amphitrite. Taxonomy (NCBI): domain Eukaryota; kingdom Metazoa; phylum Arthropoda; class Thecostraca; order Balanomorpha; family Balanidae; genus Amphibalanus; species Amphibalanus amphitrite. Next base: position 130,835 of record NW_024882350.1, on the reverse strand, counting down.
TTAGAGCCAAGTCCACGCCACGCTACTTCTTATCATCAGTCGTAACGTCACGGAATGCTATTGGCCCCTAACGTGGCCCGCCCTTAACTCCAACTTGAACGGACAACCGGAGTTTTTGCGGCTCCGCCAGAAATTCTTTTGCACCATGCTGTAGAGCCACTCACAGGTGAAAGCCAGTTTTTCGTGGCTGGGATCAATCGGGGCGCTTTTTCGGGTCGTTGCCGCCTGGGCCGGCCCTCGAGTGGCGAGTGTGTTGATCGTGTCAAGAGAGGCCGTTGGTTAATCAGGTGGCGTTGACGGGAGAGGGACTGCCATTGTAGCGTCCGCGGTCGCCGGGCACATCCGGATCCATCCTGTGCACTCAAATCCAGTCGGCGGGCACAGGCAGGCATCTGTGGCCACTCCATGGATGACATAGACTATCTGAGGGAAGATCGAGCTTTTCACACCCTTCCCAAACTCCGCCCTCTTATGTCTGATGTCCTGCCCTCTGCTGCCCTGACGCGTGCCGAAGCCACGTGAAGCAGCCCCTACTCATGCCGTCCCGATGGCCCTCAGCCAGCTGCAAGTCCCCGGTCAGCCGCTGAGCCCGGCTGACGTCACCGACCGGCCCGCGTGCTGGCAGGCGCCGCCACCGGCCGGCCCCGGACCAATAATGACCGTCCGATTAGATAGGTGCGCCGGCAGATGAGGCTCATATATTGACAGCCGGGGGCGGCCCTCAGCGCTCCGCGCCGCGCCGGCCGGTCAAGGCTGGAGCTCTCGGAGGAGCCGGCTGATGACTAACTCCGCGGAGGTATGAAGCTGGGACACACACGTTTCACACCAGCGAGAACAGGCCAAGAGCTCCGCAGTCTGCCCGTCACCACCCACTCCAACTGTATCAGACAGCCCGCCACCAGCGGCGGACGGCCTGCATTGGACGCGGCGCGACAGCCACTATTGGAGCTTTGACGGCCGATGGCAGCTCGCCAGCAGCTCACATATACGGCGGCGCCGCGCACGTTACAGCTTCGATAATAAACGCGATACGACGGCGGCGCCGCGACGATCGGATATCATTGTTGGGCGACGGGCTGGAGACGAGGCACGTCCAAAAAAACGGACACCAAAAAGCCCTGGCGTGCTCGGTTATCTGCTGCAGTGCAGGACAGGCGGCGAAAAAAGCAGAGAAACATCTGATGATCGGTGGTTGCCACGTCGTACCAAAACAGCTAATTGTGAGGAAGTGCCCGCAGAGCGGAACATATGATGTTGGGATAAAAGATGTATGATTAGGTATTTAATAAGTATGATTAATTACTTCCAGGCCGTTCACAGTCGATGCTTTTGCAGAGGAACTGACAGGTAGTGTTGACATTCTTGTAGAGATGTCACTCCTTCGTCAGTTGAAGTCATTTCTCCCGTCAGTTAAGAGACAAATAAATAGCAACGTCTTCACTTTGAGTCTACACCACCAGCCGCAACACAGTCACATTCTCCCGTGAATCAGCCATGGCCGTCAAATATGGAAGGTCAGCGGTGGGCACTGGGCAGTGCAGAATGGACGGCGGAAGGCGAACGTTGGACTGAGGACGGTGATCAGTGGAATGTATGACGGTCGACGACACTTGCAGGCCGCACTAGCGCCAGTCACGGCGGAAGACTCCGAGCCCGCCCCGGCGGCACCTCAGGCCCGCCGAGGTCACGTCCGCCGCCTCCCGGCCCGCCCACCGTCCATCGATCGATGGTGGCTGCCGACCAGCCGGCCCCGACCGGCGCCATTAGTCACAGGGCGTCAACAGGCGGTGACGGGGGACTCATCGGTCGACGCAGCGCGACGGCGCCGGTCGCCACCGGGGTCGGCGAACTCATCGACAGTAGGGTGGGCCGCAGCGGTCCGTTGTCAGGCGAGGTAGAGCGTCAACGGGTGTCGTCACTGGCCAAGCCACCCGCTATCACCGACCTCTGTCTGTATTAATACCGAGAATCGCTTCGTGGAGCTCGTCGCAATAGGTTACTGAATCACTCAGCACACAGCGCAGATGTAGCGATCACAGGTGGTCTGTCACACTTTCTTTTGCACAATAGGCTGTCGACAGCTGTATAAACACCCAACGGCCGTCATCATACCTTCACAGTGCAATCAGCCATCACCCCCGCCCGCTACCCCGTCCCCCGTCCCAAGCTGTCGGTAGAGCGATCCCACCGTCCATCAGTCCATCAGCCTGACCGGTCCCGCTGGGTCCGGGGAGACGCTGTCCGTCTCAGCGGCCTGTCTCAGACGGTATGAAGGTCACAGGACCGGCCCGGGCCCACGGCGGTCCGAGCCCGGCTCAGCGGTCAGCGGGTTCGCCGAGACTGGCGTACCAGGCAAGCTCAGCGCTCAGCGGCCACAAGGCTGGGGTTTCAGACGACCGGCGGTGTTTGAAGGACAGCTGAGCTCAGCGTGCATGGGAGCTGATGCGGTATCCGCCAGAGACAGACGACAAGCCGTCAGGGCCGCTCAGATGTCAGCTGAGTTCGGCAGTCAATATCAACGGCAGTTAGTTGATACGGTCAGCAGTCAGCGCCCACAGCTCAGCGGAGCTCAGGATTCTCAGCTCAGGACACTCAGCTCAGAGGTCTTCACACTTGCCCTAATCCGTTCAACTCAGCATCCTCAGCTCAGCGCTCTCAGCTCAACGTTCTCATTTCAGTACACTCAATTCGGTCCGTTCAGCTCAGCCTCAGTCCGCTCAGCCCAGTCCGCTTGGCTCGGCGCTCTCAGCTCACTCACCCGGGCCCGTTCAGTACGCTTAGCTCACTGCGCTAAGCGAGGTGTGATGAGCGGCCACAGATGATCAGTAGACATCAGATCGCGCCCAGACGGCGCCGGCCGAACTAGGTCGCGCACCACCTCACAGATACGGTATACGCCAGTCTGACCGGGTGAGCATAATTGGGATCAGGCTATCAGCGATTAAGATGACCAGGAATCCAGACAGGCTCAGCGGCCATTGCGTAAAGCCTGGCCCAGATCACGATTTGAGTACGGTTAAACTCTATCTGGCGTGCAACTTGTCCGGCTTTACGCTGAAACAAACTTGGACGGGGATTCTGGCTACTCGAGGTTCGGAGCGGAGCTCACAACATCGCTACGCTGTTTACCGAACTTCGCACCTCTGCACGGTAAATTCTCAGAAAATAAAACCGCTATCTCTTCAAGCCAAGTCAAAGTGTACGCATTCATTTTAACGAACCAGGAAATGTTCAACCGCTACAATAAAAAATTAAAATAAACACTTTCTGCGGCGCAATTACGACGCACACCTACGCAATCAAACAAATGACGATCAACCAACAAGAATTGTGCACTATTAGCATCATTGCTACACCTTTAGAGACAAAACGTGCTCCAGTGTTAACAGTTTTGACTGGTGTGCCAAAGAAATGATTACACCTAAGCTGAGAGAAGCATCTTTCAAATTGACATTTCAAATTGACAAAAAAAAAAAAAAACGGAAGGACGTTTGTGTGTTAAATGACGGTTTAGAGACACGTTTCTTACCTTGATGTATCCCTGGCTGTCTATGAGCAGGTTCTCGGGCTTCAGGTCCCGATAGATGAGGTCCAGGTAGTGCAGGTACTCGAACGACAGCACGATCTGGGCCGCGTAGAACCGGGAGTGCGACTCGCTGTCGGAGTCACCCGGAGTCATCGGTCAGACACGAGTCAAAACGAGTCACAACACATCACACACAACTCAACGTCGACCTAACCAACCCGGACATCGACAGAGTACTGCCCAATTCATTAACCGTGTAGATTTATGACGACAATACGGACCTGACGCAATCAACACAGAACCGTGTGCACGACAGGCGACCGGTGCACACGGAGCCGGGTGATCCGGTCACGCTACAGCCGCCGCGCGCGGACCCGGCGCGGCTGTAGGTAGCGTGCCGACGTGCGCCGCTACACCGGTTATGTGCTACCGCGAACAGCGCGCACAACCATCGCCAGCCATTCAGCCATTAGCCGACCAACCACAGCCACATGCAGGATTAGGGGGCCCAGAACAGACGGCAGTCAGTTTACGTAAGTTAATTGCCAGCGTGCGTATCTGCAAGACACAAAAGCAAAAGCTGAAAGGACTGAAATAGATGTTATATAAAGCTGTGGTCGCAAAGCGGATGTCAGTAAAGCATGTGTGTCACGACCTTTTACAAAGTGCATTAGAGGCACATAGACGATGCATCACCATGCGGGCATGTAAGGTCAGATCCCTTCGAAATGCCAAGAACGGCGAATTTTCTCCTACCATCGGTGTTATCCTGATCCTATTCAATCCCCCAGGCCATACAGCCACCACCCAGGAGTGCAGTCGCGTTAGACCCGTTTCGCCAGCTCCGGCTATGCCTTCCACGGCCTCTGGCACTGTCCGATACCGCCCATGCCACTGCTACCTTCCCCGGCCTCTGGCATGGTCCTGCCGCCACGGCTGAGCCGCTCGGACCAGTCCACACCACCTGTGTCCGGTGCGAGCCGCCCTGAGCCGCTGTGAGCCACCCACAGTGCCTCTCCGAGCTCCGTCCACCAGTCCGGTGATCTATGATTCCTCGTGCCGCCGCGGTGTCACGCCAGCCGTGAGCGGCCCCATCTGTGTGCCGGCGCGCCGCACCGCGGATACCAGAGGCACGCGCCTCTGATCAATACATCGGCACCGAGCCGGCGACGGCGGCGACGCATGCCGGGGCAGGGGGACTGGGGAGGGGGAGGGAGACAGGTATGGAGAGGGGGCACGGACTGGGGAAGGAGAAAAAGGACCAAACAGGAGGAGCGATTGAGGTAGTAAAAAAAAAAAAAAACAGAAACAGAAACTTTATGAGGTTAGATGGAAATAGTAATAAATGAGTCTAAACTAGTGACAGGGATAACGTAACGATATCAAATCTCCAAGTACGAGTAATAAGGCAGCCCCCAAATGCATATGTGGATATCGGATACTTCCTAAACCGAATACCTACTCCCTAAGATGGCGAGGTCCGCGCCTACGCACGCTGGATAAGTTTTATTCGGAGAAGTTTCGAACCACGTTGATTATTAATTACGTTCCGTTCCGTGTTTGTTCAGGGCATGTTTTTTCTGTCAGCCTGATTTATGAAAGAGGAAACGAAAAATCCTCATCTAAAAGTAGAAATTCTTGTCACGAACCACAGCGCGGCTGCCGACAAAGCCTGATGAGCCTAACTGCAGAGCCGACGATTTAATGAGGCTCGCCGCCCAGCCTGTATCCGGACATAAAAAGAAACGATGTGGCGGCCGTGTTACCGACGCCGACACGAAAGGCACGGCCCCTGCGACCCTAGTCTGTGGGACACCATCTGACAAGGACAGCCGTGTCGGCACCGGACCGGCGGCTCCACGGGACTGACAATCACGTCCGGTTTCAGCGGAGCCAGTCTCCAACGATCCCCGATTACTGCCGGACTTATAAAGCGGCCCCAGAGGGCAGCCGCACGGCCGCGGATCACGGTGCCTTATCGCCGCGCCGCAGGCGTCACTTGTCAGACGGACTGAAGTCTGTGTTTGTGGCCGCAGCCGGACCGCAATGGCACAAGTTAGGGACTGTATGGAGGTGGGCATGGGAAGGCGGACATACAGAGACAGATATACAATCAGACAGCTATCAGCACACATACAAACAAAAAGAATATAACGACACACCAAAGCAAAATATATAACAATTATAAAAACTTAAAGAGACATTGATGCAATAATTTAGACGGACACATCCAGCCAGCCAGACAGACGGACGGACAGATGTATAAATAGACAGATAGGACTGATAGACGCTGATTGGAGCTGAATGGGACGACTGTTGGCCGGAGATTTCGCGGAGCGGCGCCGGGCTCATGATCAAACGGAACCAAGTGATCGGTCATGTCCCCTTCCCTCCTCCCCCGGCCACTCATCCCAACTGGCCGCCGCCGCCGCCGCCGCCGCCTGCAATGCGGCTCCGCGCCATATACATCGGCTGGGGGCTCACTGGGCACGTTTGGACGGCAGAGGCGCCGGCAGAAGCGGCTGAGGCTGAGCAGCGGGGGCGGGCCACTCGAGGCCCTCTCTGACTTGGCAGACTGCCTGCCCGCTCTCAGACGGGCGCAGCGGTCCGAGGGCTGACGTCAAGCCCGCGGAAGTTACGACCGGTTGGGGAAATGTATGCCGAGGAAAACGTGCCCCCGCATGTGCCGCGCTAAGCGCACGGCCACGGCCGGCCGCCGACCGTGACAAGGCACGACCTGATCGCGATCAGAGCAGCGTGTCTGGCCCGGGCATGCCCCAAGTGCCGGTGTATAGAGCGGAATGTGCCGGGTTAGTGCCTGCATGCAATGCTAGTGCTTGGCATGCTGTGAGAAAGAGCGGTGAGAGTCATGCACGCCAGCAATGATCTTACCTAAACCTGCCGCTTTTTCTAAGATGAGAGAACATCTCTCCACCGGGTACGTACTCTAAAACCATGTAAATTTGAATTATCCTGCAACAGAACGGGGTCGGCATTAGCGCCAGCCGGCAGGCCAGCTGAACACAAACGGCCCAGAGCGACGACACAATATCAACAGCAGGGTCCCTCTGAGCGGCGGAGCTGGAACAGCAGCGGCTCCTGCAAAAGGCGGCGACACGGCGCTCTAATACGGACCCGGACAACACACCCCGCGGAACCGGGACACACGGACACGCCCGGACACCCCGCCGCCGAGCGCCGGCCCTTACTGGAAGCCGCGTTGGTGGCGGCCCTCAGCCGGCGAAGGTGGAAGAACATTTCTCCGCCAGACACGTACGGCAGAATGATGTACAGGTTTTTGTTGTCCTGTAACGGTGACACGTCATATGGCTGGGGATGCACGGAACACAGAACAGCAACCACGTCCACTGCTATACCTACTGAGGACGCTGAAGGGGCGACATTGGCCGCCGCACGAGTCAAAATGACACGGGCCGGCTGTCTCGCAATAGCATACACGCAGCAATTAAAACGTATTTCCGGAATGTAAACATTATAATGGTCAAATATCTTCCTTCACAGGACAAAACCAGCTGGCACGCTGCGCTGCAACTAAATGCATCACAATGAAGGCACTTATCTGAAACTGATAGGCCGTGAATTAAAGGTTACATAATCAGTCATAATCCCGCACACAATGCAGCCGTGCCTGATTGCATTCCAGTCCGGGCGGCTTTGCCAATTACCGCTCCAGCCGCGACACACCTTGGCCATTAGAGCTCAGCCCGTTTTGATCCTGCCCAGATCTAGGTCAGACCTTTTTCTTCAGCTTCGATAACCTCCCCGGCCGCCGAATAGGTGCCCGTCTAATCACATCCTTATCGGGGGTTTCACGGGCGCGGGGCGCGCCGGTGTGGGTATGCACAAAGCCCCGGTGTGTAGGTAGCTGCGGCAGCTCCTGGGTCTGTGACAGCTGCTGCAGCTCAGACTAGGCTGTGCCAGGGATCGTCCGGGAGCCTCAGACAGCCGGCTCCCCATCCCCGGGCTAATTAGACCGTAATGAGGGCTGGCGCGGGCCGGCGGTGACACCGGATCCCCGCAGGGGGAGGGGGAGGCCCATACCCTCCGCATCACGCGGCGCATAACGCGGCCAGACTGCACAGACGAGAACTGGAGGCAGAACAGAGCCACACACCGGCACACGCCCAGCCACGGTCTACGGGGACCCTGTGTGTGAATTGAGTCGGCGGGCGAATGGGTTGGAGAGCGGCCCAGATGGTACCCTGGAGTATCCAGAGGTGGATTTAATTCGGGCCGAGAGGTCACCGCCTCAGACTGTCTGGGAACACCGGACCAACTCAGCTCAGTGTGTCACCCACACGGCGACGGGCTGTCATGAAGAGTCGCTCAGCTCGGGCAGCCGGGCAGCAGCGAACGAGTCGCGCCGGAACAGCCCGGCTTTAATGGGTAAACTAAATTTAGCCGCGATTTAGTAGTGTAAGCGCCCACACGAACCGGCTGAAAAATGCCTAGATTGCATGCCGAGTGCCATACACAGCAGCAATGACGGTGATCCGCTCCCCGACACGGCGAGGCGGTACGGTTTTTAGAGTGACTTTTTACGTCATTTCAGTGAAGCTGATTCAAAGCTTGGCCAAACATCAAGTCATCCCAAGATAGCTGCCACAACGCCGCCAATAATATCGCATCCTTATGATGGGAAGCATGTAGACTCCGTCAACAAATACGGTAACTTTCGGCGTAGTGAACACACAGCCAACGCAAACACAAGTGTTGGCCGCGAGCAGCAGAGATTGCCGCTAAAACACCCGTTACGAAACAGGAATTCACATTGTACTGAAGCCACGGTAAACACAAACGCCAAGGTCTGTTATCGAATTACACTGATTAATGAAACGTCTCTGTCTACAGTTTGTTCTGATCCTCCTTTCCACTAGCAACACTGTTTTACATGTGATTCACGAATCGTTTCAGCACCCAGAATAGACATTTCGTTACTCTTATTCGTGTGTCTCATTCAGCTACCGCTATGCTCAGCGAATCCACAGGTGTCTCGACAGGGCCCACCCACTGCCCGCTCCACAATGGGCCAGCAGCTGCACAATCAGCCCACGTACCGCCTACCTAACGTCGAGCCGCCGCCGAGCGGCATGTCGGAACCGCTCCTGAACGGCCGCTCTGCTAAATCCATTACGCCCTAAACAGTCACAGCGATATAAATGCACAATGCACACTGAAAGTCAATAACTGAAATAAGCGCAGCTGATTGGCATGTTCCTTGCAAATCGGGGAACTCGGGGACTGAAAACAATTGGGGAACTCTGGACTGAAAACTATAACACAAGCAGAACACTGACAAAACATTTACCAGTGAGAAACAAAGTCAGACTAAACGTTGCAACGACAGGTGCTAATACAACTTGCGATGAAGAGCCAAATAATATTAGACAAGTTAGATTCGCAGTGGATTTGACAAGAGATGTTTTGAAGAACCAATGACCCGCGTCCACCGACTCACCTTAAAATGGTACTGCAGACTAACAAGGAAGGGGAAGCTGATCGCCTGGAGAATTCGCTTCTCATTCAGAGTGTGCTCGACTTGCTTCAGGCGAACCACCTGAGGGCGAAGGAAGAAAAATCGTCAGAATACCAGACACCGTTACTGTCAGCTTTTTTGCACCGAACAGCACCGAACATTTTGATCACGCATTGTAGTGCATTTTTAGTGTTGTCCGGCCGTTGCCGTCGGTATGATGTCATCGTTACGTCCTACGACCTTGGGTGTCACGCGGCACACGAGCAATATTTCTATAATAGAGTGCATTGAGCTGGTGTGCAGTGTGCTATTATAGTCAGTTTACCGAACTGTACCAACTGTACCAAAAATATTAGCACCGTAAGCTGACGCCCGCTGCACACCATATATCGGACCAAACAAGGCACTATTTACGGCTGTGTTAACATGATGATGTCAATATAGCGGCATTGGGCAAGCCACAGAACTTTCAGAGCCGCTTCAATGAGTCACTGCGTCAGAACATTTATCGTCACAATACATAATGAAATGGGTCTCCTAGCGGGCAACTAATTCATTTTCCATGCAGAACAAGCTTCCGACCAAAAATGGAGCCGGGTCGAGTCCTGTCGACGGCGCCAGTCAGCTCATCTGTCGGTCCGGGCTGACATGTCTGTCTGTCTGTCTGTCTGTCTGTCTGTCTGTCGGTCCGAGCTGCAGCCTACAAATCACCATGCAGCCATTCAGTTGTCCGTCTAGTAGGCATAGAGGGCAGTCTGAGCTCCAGCACTTGACCCGCGATATTTCATTAGCCGTGCAAAATAGACAGCAAGATAGTCTGTTCAGCATCATTTGTCCACAATCACCTCAGAGGCCAGCTCTGTCGATTTGAGCAGGTGTGTCTTGAGTTATATCCCTGGCAGGCCAACGTAAGTCCGCTCCGTGCCAATGTCCCCGATCACCTCAGAGCTCTGTCGATTTGGGCAGGTGTGTTTGAGTTCTCTTCCTGAGAGGTCGTGTCGGTAAGTCCGCTCCGTGCCAATGTCCCCGCGACATTCGCGGCATTCTCTCGCTCATTCTCTTCGCCACGATTACGGTCAGGATGAGTCTCGTTTACGGTGACCCGGGATGACCCAGCCCGCCCCGCCCACTGCCGTAGCCTGACGTGGACTTTGCCGGACTCAGGTCAGCCGCCACCAGCCCAGCTGCCCGGGTCTCAGTCCAGCCCTCGGCACTGTCTGCAGCGGGAGCGGTAACCGTCCGTCCAACACTGGCGGCCGCTGATCGGTCCCGGCCGCACCTCTAGCGCCGCCAGCCGGCTCCATCGCTCCAGCCGGCCGCTGCACCGATGGCCGCTCAAAACGGTCTCATCACCGGGCTGAGCACAGCTCCGGCTGCCAGCTCGTGGAGCGATCACATATGTCAGTGACAGCCGCCGCAGCTCGGAGCCGGCCGGCCCGGTAACTGCCCTCCCGGCAGCCCACGGTCCTCCGACCGGTGACATCCAGCCGGGTCAAAGGACTGACCTGACACCGGCGCGGCGCCGGTATAGGTACCGTGGGATAGCGTCACGCCGAGCCCTGACGTCATCGGCGCCGGGACGGTCAATGCCAGCGGCAAGCTCCACCAGCGCAATGGTGTATTTTCGCGACCGCCTCACACAGAATCAGTGCATATTTCTGGGCTGACTGGGATAATTCGCCCACTGGGATATTTTGAGTCACTTTCGTCCTCTTTCATGTCCGGTAACCCGATTTATTAGATTTTATCCGACAGTCCCCATCGCCGCACGGCACTGGTTCAGTATCAAACAAACATGCGGATTAAATTTCACTCAGAGGCGTTCGTTGGCGTACCTGAAATCCTCACTTTCTGGTAGCGAGCTACGACCCAAAATTAGCCATAGTCCAGGCAGAAATAAAAGTACGCCCAATTGAGTGAAGTGTCGACCCAGAGTGTTGCTAATTTTCATGGACCAGGCGGGAGCCCTGTCACTGAGGTCGGCGTGTTTGGAGCCTGCTAAACTGGGAAGCTATCCGGGTCACGGGTCTGTTCCTAGCGAGGACTCGGGAGAAGCCTCTCATCCAGTATTCAGGGAGGCTCGATTAGCCCTCTGAACTTGGGTCCACCGGGAGGGACCTCATTTCGATACGGGATGTGTGAAAATAGGCGCGAGTCGCTCAGTCAAGTCTGCCGGGAAATGTCACTCTTCCCTGCAGGTTTATGTATGGAAGACTCTGAACGATCATAGCAACTGCAAAGCACCTTCAATCAAGGACTGCGCTCAATGTGTGGAAGATTAAGAAGGCAAAGGGCGCTGATCAGCGCGGCGGACGCCTGTGTCAAACTGGATGGATAGATTTAGATACATATGTACATATAGAGACATACATATAGGAATATGTCCGGGTAGCTGGACACTTCAGACGAAGTGGGGAAGGGAAAAGCAAGCGAGGGATTGTGAGGAAGCAATAGAAGGAACTGCTGCCGTAAAATGAAAAAGCAAAACGCAAAGAAAAATGATAAGGAACACCGTGCCGATTTTCACATCACATTAGCCATGAAACAATGAACGAAAACAAGCGGAAACGCAAAAATTCATCATCTATTTTAGATCTGTATACGATCTCACACCAATTCCGCGATCCCATAAGCGTCCAATCTTTCCCCAGCCATCCACATGATTGAGTCGAACGCCATAAAATCATGGCTGGCCATCGGCTGAATTTCACGGACGAGTTCCTCGTCGCCGTATTAAATTCCGATCGCTACGAACTGCGATGTCACCGTTCGGGCCACACGCCACCCAGGGGGACGACGCATCTGTATTATAGAGCCGGACGAATTAATTCATCCACCGGGACCACACCCAATCCGACATTTGGTGCGGCCATTTGGTACAGGTCGTAGGACATCGACGACATATCACCAGCCGTTATTGAAGATATGCTTGCAGCCAGTTATGTCAAATATCACGGATGGCGGCCACTGCGCAGAACTTTTAAAATAGAAGAATCAATATTATGCAGTCATTAGTGGCTGACCGTGCGCTGCTGCGGAGCATCATAATCACCAATTCATCACCAATCCAGGTGCTCTACAGGTAATCCTGGAAGTTCAGCACAAGATCAAACCCAGCGTCGGGTTTAGCCCTCGGTTTCCGACTCTCAACTTCCACAGCACACCGCAGCACCACGCAGTACCGCCAGCCATTTCATACCCGAGCTGTCAGTGACGCGTGGCCATTTTTAGCCGGAATTTCATTTTCCGTGTGCCAGCGGGACCCGGGCGTCACAGACAACCAAAGCCATTCGTCAGTGTGCCGCCAAATATACCGTCTCGAACGAGCTCCCTTCAGCCGGCGACTGCGAGTCGCACTGATGTGCAGCTCGGCTCCCATTCTGCAAAGCTGTGTGGTGGGAGAGCGGAGCTGTGGGACGGTCTAGCGATGGGACAGCGCTGGAGCGGCTTTACCTCACTGTACCGCCGCACACGCTGGCTGACCGGAGCTTCCGCTAAAGGTCAGGCGGCGTTGCGGCCGACAGGCGAGCGTGACACCGCCGACAGTGCCACAGGACCGATGGGCGGGTGGCACGCACCGGTGCCCTGCCCTGACCAGTGACCGGTCAGACCCGCGTCCGTCCGGGTTCGGGGCTGGGGACGGGGAGGAGCGCAGGACGGCGACTTGGGGGTGTATGAGTGATGGACAGGGGGCCGGGGGGTGATCTGGGGATGGTGGGTTGACTTGGAAGACGGGGCGAGGTCTACATAAAAGTGAATGACGACTCATCTGCTTGTCTTGTCCATGGATTTCTTTCCAGATGAAAGAGATCTACATAGTTCTAGCGGCCCGGGACGTGCCTGAAAAAGAGCGACTAGCACTTCTCCCTCTGCTCTCCCCGTCCAGAGCTGACCTTAGTGAGGTCACGACAGCAGCCGCAGCCGCCACGTCAGTGGCCTGATCCGGCCGATGACGTGGCCATCAGCGAGCTGATGTCACGGCCCGCGGAGCCTCGTTAGGAGCCCGGCACCGGCCCGCGTCGCCGACCACCCCGATAGGCGGTCCGACGTACCGCGACATATGATAGCAGTGTCGGTCCAGACCCGCCGGCCACTCGTCGGCCATTTATCAGTCGCTCTTCGCGCCCGACAGCCCGCTGTCACGACGACGATACAGCGACGCGGACAACAATCACACGCTGTACTGCATCGCCGCGGGCTACAGAGGCCGCGCGCCGACCCCGACCTCAGCGGGGTCAGAGGTCAGTGCTCCCGGCTGACCCTCGGGTGTCCCCGCGGGCCCTGAGAGGCCGTCAGCTGTGCCAGGGGGGGGGGCGTGCCCCTCGCGCCCCGGACGGACGGACATCTCACGGGCCACTCATCCTTATTGCATGGCTCGTCCAATAACGCGGCCACCGTCTGGCCAGGGGGAGGAGGTCGATCGATGGAGCCGGGGGGGGGGGGGGGCGTCCCGGGCGGCCACCGGTCACGGTCGGTCATGACGTTCCTCCGGGGTGAGAGGGGAAGGGGAGGGCGACGGAGGCACACAACACTGAATGGGAATGCCGAACATTGCAATGGTGGCGCCAAGCCATGGAAAACATTGGGGTGTAGGTAATTCTTCTTTGCCAATTATCAAAGCTTGAAAGCTACGATCCAGCCCACCAACACAAACAAGCAGTTGCTTAGGTATAGCCTTTTATGAAATTCCAATAAAGATATGGTGGAATGCTGGCCAACAGCGGTTAATTGAGAGGAAATACCTACCTGCCACCGCTCGCATGAGCTTATTAACTATGACGTCAGCAGAGTTATTCTAGGCATGAGTCAGGTATAACGGTTTGGGTATCAGGTTCTTTGAGAGAAAATGTGCCACAGATTGCCCAACTCTGGCCATAAATACCATCCCAATATAGAGACACATCCGAGACGGAATTCTAAGAGGCACCAATGGCGGTGCCAAAAATACCGTTACAGCCCGGCCAATCACCGTGTCACAGTGGGCCAGGCGCATCAAAAAAGCGAAATTAAGTCGAAAATCAACTTCGGTGAAATTCCTGTAATTATGGGATAGAGTATTGTAAAAATGTCCAAAGTTTCCGAATAAGCAAGTTTCCTTTCCCCAATGTCAAGGCAGATAATGCTATAACGTCGCAAAGTAGGACTTACCGACTGGAGTTGGAAATGACTGCTGTGTACCATATTCCGTTCCCCCGATTCAAAAGCTCTCAGCGTAAAATTATTAAAGTTATTCCGTACAAAATAGCTTTAAAAAAACAGCAAGTATTTCTGCGCATGTTTCTCGTACTCAAGTTCCCGGGAACTATTTCATGCTTACTAGTAGCGGTGGGGTTTACAGTGCCTGTTCGGAACCGTGGTAGTGCAACAACGCAATGAATTTATATAAGGATATAAAGAAAACGTCACCGAACAACACGAAGATATTTGCTGCCTGACTTTCCTCAAGGTGTATAGCTTGCTGCCCAATGCAAATATTTTGCGCATTTCTGCGCGAAATGGACAAATAAGGGTTTAACCCTCGCCGGCATAGGCCGTTTTGCATCCCTCGACGGTACAGGGGGATGCGACCCTCCTCGCGTTTGGCCCCTAATTGAGCTAGAGCCTCGCGGAAAAAAAAAAAACATCGTGTAGGTCGTCACGAGACGAAGCCAACGGTACCCGGTTTTAAGGTCAAAGGTCAAATGGTGACCTCTGAGGTCAGGTCAATGGCCGAAAGTCGGGACCTGTTAGAACGTCGTATAGTGTGGCTGCTAAGGGTTTTTTCGGGATGCTGATCACGAATATCATGTTAGTTTTGATCACAGATGATGTCTTCATGCATTTAGGCTAGGTCGGGTCAGCTCAGGTCAGGTCAACCAGTATGGGTCCTGCCGGGTATTCGTAGTAGGTGTCAACCCGCCTCTGACAGCTTCGTAACATGTTACGAAGGCACCAAAACTACTTCGTAAATGTTCAAATGGTTCCTAAATTCGAATTCAGCTCCAAAAACTAGCCCAGAAACATGTAAAACTCGAAAAAGTGAACCGAGGTCATCGAAGGTCAATGACCTGACCTGACCTTCAGGTGACCTTTACACCCACCCTAATGCATGGGACCAACATCATATCACATGTCTGAACGCTTGAAACCACGAAAAGACTGCAAACGCGCGGCCAATGCGGCATAGTGCCCGCCTGTCCCAGGCATATGTGCAGCGCAGAAATTAAATAATGACGTCATAGGTCAGTGACCTAGCGTAACCAATCAAATTTGAAAATGGATATCGGATTCGGCTTTAGCATGATATTTTACCCTGTAACGAATCATTTTTGGCACCGCAGCTGTGCTCATTGATTTAATTCCGCTTTTTTGAAGCGCCTGGCCCACTGTGCGTGTGTAATACTGCATCGGCCTGGGCAGGTCACCATCCGTCTAATCAATCAATAACTTGCAGCACAGATCACAAACCTGCAGTATGGCAAAAACATGCGACAAGGAGACGTTCGTTCGTCACAATTCTCTACGCTTTATCCAGCCGGAGAGGATCCGTGTCGTTTCAGAGCCGGCAATATCCGGCTCATACACTGCTGGCTGGAACGATGGTGTCACCTTGGACATTTGAACATGCCGTATGAGCGTAAAAGGGATATCCAGGATGTCCACCAGATAAGAATAGAATACAGCTAAATTTGATCTAACTGCGGGCGACGCTGTCGGCAATATCCGCTCTGCATGAAAACCAGGTGCGACACCGAAATAGAAATGTTATGCAGCTAGAGTGGCTATTCTGGATTTGATAACTTAAGTAGTCTCAGCTGAGAGCAAATATAGCGCTCTGTAACACAGGCTAACGGTGAAAGTTATGCGCAAAAGGAAGACAGAGGATCCAAGTTCCATGACGGCGCAAATATTAATCTACATTTATTAGGACGCTGCATGGCTACCATATTCCAGAGTCGGCTCTGCCGGTAAGTGAATTATTGAACTAATGCAAGCCATTATGCAGGAATACATAATTTATCCACATCTGTCGTCGCTACGTCTGTCGTTTGTGATGCAGCATGCCGGGTGAAATGTGATTGGCTCCTGACGGCTGCACTCCATGCATAGCCACTTCTCCCGGTGACACCGCCGGAGAAGGTGGGAATTCAGCCGGAGCAGTCGGCAGCTTTTCTTCCACATTATCCTCGGAGGATTTCTGAGACGGTATTTTCATAAGCCGGACCTCACGACGAGGCACCAGATAGGGGGACGTTTTGACGGAGTTGTAGCGCCACGGCTTTGACTGAGTGTGATATAACGCAGCGCTGCGACGTGCGAAACGACGGAGTGTGGGGACGCTCAGAAATCGCAGAGGTAGCACGGCTAACCTGGGGGGGGGGGGGGGGGGGGGAACAGGAGCAGAGCTTATGCAGATAAGTACCTAGAAGCACTTAGAGCGGGCTACTGCAAGGCATGATCGGGAGAATCACGAATAAAATGAAGCAGTTAAGGCTTGTGCTCACTGCTCAGTAGCTAAAACACATAGGATTCGTTACAATTGTGTTTCTCTTTTTTTTAACAAACCTGAGTTGTCTGATAGGACACTTAAGTAGCAATGACACGCCGAGCAGTAAAAAGGATTAGTCGCTACAACTAAAATAATCACTAGCAAAATTGAAATGCTGGTACAGTGGTGCGCACTTCCGAGCACGTCCGTTAGATACAATCTAACTTCCTGTGGTGACGCCGTACCATCGTGACATAGCCTGGTATCAGTCCACAACTATCGTGCTATCTCACTATCGTGGTGACCGCCGGCTTACAAGATGAAACGACAGGCACAGCCGGCGGCCCGCATCAATGTCTTGACCTTCAGTCAACGAGCTGAATAGTGTTGGCCACTCGGGACTAGTGATGTCAATTTCAGAAATTTTGGAAACCAATACCAAACCGATACCGACCAAAACCACTGACAGTATACCAAAACCGAACCGATTTTCAGAAACAGGGGGAAATACCGACTAGATACCGAAATCAGGGAATTATCAAACAAATGCTTCAAACTTTCTCAAGACAGATGATAAGCCTTGAAAGGTACCTAATACTTTGAAATAAGGTAACAAAAACAAATCAGGCAATCTCTTAATTATTTGCATTGCAAAAAAAAAACATTTATAACTTATTTTGTAACTATTAACAAATATTCAGGTCAGTTATTTTACTGGAATGTGGATTCAAGTCAACTGCATGAGGTGTTAGGAAAATAACTTGAACCCTGAATCTTGTCCATGCCTGAACCATCAAACCTTCTTTCAATTCAAGTCATTCATTTCGAGTGTGTTATCAAGATCCAAAAGTGGTGACCCAATTGACAATGATGGGCTACACCTTGGGCTGGCTACAACATTAATGTAAACAAAGCCCATGACAATGATACCTACAGTTAAACCCAAGTAGCATGGTGATTGGTGACGATACTGACGCAGCCAATTTTTCTTCATAAACAAATGTGTAACACAACAAGACTTGATAAATAATTACTTACGAGGCGCACTGATGGATAGCAGACACCACTGTAATGATATCGCGATGAAATCTAAGTAAAATGTCCATAATTTTACGGAAGCATTGACACACGTCACGTGTCATCTCTTCCATAATGGCGGCCTTACAGGTGGCGGCCATTTGCATTAATGATTAAACTGTATAAATTAAAGTTTTTCTTTTCTTTTTTGCTTAAGTCCACTGAAATCAAAATTCCTTGTATAAATTTTGACATCTTTAAATTAATTCAAGAAAGTTGTAGGCCACTTTTGCTGAAAAATGAAGTACCAGAAAAACATAGTTGTTCAATTATTTTCAATTAGTTTTTGAGCTATATCGGTTCCTCAACCTGGCGCAGCTGCGACATTGAAATGTTTTTAGATGTGTTCAGTTTTGAAACTGCTGTGTGCGAGTCAAGCCAAAAGCCAATTATATTTTATGAGTGCTTATGATTAAATTGCTAGCGATCTGTATCTGTTGAGAGAGCAGAAAAGAGAACACTAATTGAAGAAAATAAATTATCCACAGGATCATGACAGCATCGCTCACTACAAGGCTTTTTGAAGTTGAGTGAAGTTGAAGATTTGTGGGGTGATGCGGGTGATGATGAAGTGACAAATGCTGCCTTAAATATTAGATGATAATGGTGAAGCTAGTGCTGTATTAAACAGGGTTTTGGATAATGTAATTGCATTGCAGTAAAATGGAGAGGAAGACAAGGTCAAGATCAATCACAGACTCCTCAAAACAAAGTCAAATTTGTTGCTAATAAATGCTTTGGAAATTTTGAGAAAGGTAGTTTAAGGATGTTTTCCAGCATACAGTGAGTTAAACATTAATTCATGTTTATGTCTTGCACATTGGCTTTCTTTGTAGGATAATTATCCTCATGGTATTGGAATTTGCTAACACTGATAAGTTGCCATTTAACATTGGTAGACTGCTGTATTTGATATTACAGTTGATGTGTTTGCCCATTCGTTGGGACATCACATGCATTTTGATCATGCATTTGGGAGAAATGTGTCATGATTGCCATTTTTCTTCACCCAGTGTCATTCAGCAAAATCAAATTTGAGTTCAGAAGGTTTATCAAAAATGCTTTCAAATATTTTATGACAGTAGTTGATTTTCATGATACCGACAAAATACCAAATGCTTTTGGTATATAATACCGAATACCGAATCAGTATTGGTTCGGTATCGGTATACCGAAATTTTGGTAACCGATTGTAGTCTGTGTCTTAGTCATTGCGTGGTTCGAGCGATGATGGTGCGCGTCGTATTGCGAGCCAGGGTCTTATGGCGACGGTGAGTCGGCGGAGGGAGAAATTGATCAGCCTTTGTCTAGGGTTCAGAATGACGTGATATGACGTGATATGACGTGTACAGAGGTATGATCTAGGCTAATGTGGTGAAGCCGGGCAGTGCGCTCCGGGACACGAGCGGGTACGGGTGTGAATAGAGGCATCTGAGTGTACTGGACTTTTTGCATTACTACAAGCTATTTCGGCAACCATGTCACAGGAAAGCGCTGTGGCAAGTTCGGCGCTGGACATGCGGCTAATCCCCGAGTTCGATGGCGGTAACGCCTCTGTGGAAGAGTGGCTGGATAAGACGGAGCTCGTCTGTCAGCTGCGCGGAGTGTCCGACATTCAAACCGTCGTCCCCCTGCGGTTGACCGGCGGAGCCTTCAGCGTCTACCAGCAGCTGAAGCCCGAGGAGAAGCTGCAGTACTCTGCCGTCAAAGCTGCCCTGCTGCGGGCGTTCGCTGTGGATAAGTTCCAGGCGTACGAGGAGTTCACGGCGAGAAGACTTCGTGTCGGCGAGAGCGTCGACGTCTACCTGGCAGACCTGCGGCGGCTGGCCTCCCTGTTCGGCGGGCTCGGCGACACGGCGCTGATGTGCGGCTTCGTGGCCGGTCTCCCGGATGCGGCGAGGCATACCTTGAGGGCCGGCTGCCGCATGGAGAGCCTGACGCTGGCCGAGCTGGTGGAGCGGGCTCGGGCGCTGATGGCAGAGAATGCCGTCGCTGCAGCCGCTGCCGCCGCTGCGCCGGCCCGTTCCCGCCACACGCCGGCGTCATCACGGTGTTACCGCTGCGGTCGAGCCGGTCACTTCGCTCGTGACTGCCGGGCGGAGAGGAGAGCGGACATCATCTGTTTCCGGTGCGAGCAGCCAGGACACGCCGCGGCACGCTGCCCGGAACGGATGCCGGGAAACGCGTCAGGAGAGGCGGTGTCTGCGCCAACCTCCTCTCGGGCAGCCCAAGAGTAAGAGGCGCGCTACCGACGGTGCAGCTGCTGGTGAATGGGCAGCGCAGAGTGGCTGTTATCGACTCGGGCTGCAGCTGCACCATCATCCACGAGTCGTGCTGCGCGAGCTGGAGACGGTGCGGCGTGACTGTAATGGCCGTCAACGGGTCCCGGCTGCCAAGCAGCGGAGTAACGGAGGTGGCGGTTCAGCTGAAGAGCGGCGGGCCCGCGGTGACGCTCAGCGCCGTGGTAGTGCCGGACAAACCACTGGGCGTGGATATGCTGGTGGGGATGACCGGCATCGCGGCGCTGGGCGGGGTGACAGTGCGGGCGGCGGACGATGTGGTGTTCGGTGCCAGCGAGAGGCCCGACGTGGCCGTGCCGGGCCCGGGAGGGGTGCCGCCGCGATGCAGCGCCGTGACGCCCCCGGCGTTGACCGTGGAAGAGCGAGACTTCACGGTCACTTATGACGCGAAAAGTCAACACTGGACGGTGGCGTGGAAGTGGCGGAACGGGGCGGAGCCAGGGTGCCTGAGGAACGGTGTCCCCCAGTACAGCGTGCCGGCCGAGGCACGGCAGGAGTTTGATGCTGAACTCCGTACATGGATCGACAACGGCTGGCTGGAGCCGTACGACGAGACGGTGGACGGGCCGCCGCGCGGGCTGATCCCTCTCATGGCTGTTGAACAGCAGAACAAGACTAAAGTACGACCAGTCTTAGACTGCCGCGAGCTCAACAGCCATGTGGAGGCACACACGGCCGACGCTGACGTATGTGCCGACACGCTGAGGAAATGGCGGCGGCACGGGGCCAACGTCGCCGTCGTCGACCTGAAGAGGGCGTACTTGCAGCTCAGGACCGATCGTCGGCTGTGGCCGTTTCAGACAGTCGTGATTGATGGCCAAAGGTACGCTCTTACCCGTGTCGGATTCGGGCTCAACGTCGCGCCTCTCATCATGAAGGCGGTGGTGCGGACGGTGCTGCAACAGGACCCAGTGATGCAGGGCGCCGTCATACCGTACGTCGACGATCTGTGCGTCAATGAGGACGTGGTGAGCGCGGAGCGCGTGATCGCCCACTTCGCGAGCTATGAGCTCCAGTGTAAGCCGCCGGAGCGGGCTGCGGACGGAGCGCGGCTGCTGGGACTGCGTGTGGAGCCAGTCGGGGGTGGGCTGGCCTGGAGGCGTGACAACCCAGTCGGCTCACCGCCCGCGGCAATGACGCGGCGCTCCGTGTTTTCATGGTGTGGTCGTATCGTGGCGCACCTGCCGGTCTGCGGTTGGCTGAGACCAGCGACAGCGTGGCTGAAGCGTCGTGTCAACTCTCTCACACGCGGGTGGGATGACGTCACACACGACGCGGCCCTGCGGGAACAGCTGAAGCACGTGGCTGAGCGACTGGCGAGCGAGGACCCGGCCCGTGGGCAGTGGTGCGTGACTGGGCACCGCGCCGTACTGTGGACGGACGCCAGCTCGATAGCCGCCGGCGTCGTGCTGGAGAGCGAGGGAGGTGACGTCATCGAGGACGCGTGCTGGCTCCGCCGGGACGAGGCCACCCACATCAACATGGCGGAGCTCGACGCCGCCGTGCGGGGCATCAACCTGGCCCTGGCGTGGGACATGAAGACCATCGAGCTGAAGACGGACTCCGCCACTGTTCACCGGTGGGTCAGCGACGCTCTGAGCGGGCGCGCGAGACTGCGAACCAAGGCACATGGAGAGATGCTTATCCGCCGGCGGGTCGACGTCATCAGGCAGCTGGTCGCAGAGCTGGGCATTTCTCTCACCGTGTCTCTAGTCCGCTCGTCTCAGAACCGTTCGGACACGCTGACCCGAGTGCCGTCCCTGTGGTTGCGTCAGGACTCGCAGCCAGCGGACCAGCGGCCGAGCGATGGACAGCCAGTGGCAGCAGCGGCAGTGGTTGGATCGGAAGTGGGAGACGGCGGCGGCGCCGTTACCGTGGACTTCCGACAGGCCGTCACTGACGTACATGTCAGGGCGGGTCACCCGGGTGTCCGACGAACGCTGTATTTCGCGCGTCGGGATGTGTCATCGTCGATTTCCCGGAAAGTGGTCAGGGAAGTGGTGACGGCCTGTGACGTCTGCCGCGCGGTTGACCCGGCGCCGGTGACCTGGAGGCACGGGTCGCTGGCTGTGGAGGGGACGTGGGACCGGCTGGCCATCGATGTCACGCACTACGGTGGTCAGTCCTACTTGTCGGTGATAGACTGTGGCCCGTCACGGTTTTGTGTGTGGAGGCTGCTGCGGCGGTCGGACGCGGCGACAGTCACGAGTGAACTCGAACAAGTGTTCGCGGAGCGAGGCGCACCGGCTGAGCTTCTGGCGGACAACGACACCGCTTTCCGCAGTCGTCAGTTCGCCGCTTTCGCTGCCCGCTGGGGAGTGCTGCTGCGTTTCCGCGCAGTGCATCGCCCCAGCGGGAACTCCATCGTGGAGCGGAACCACCGCAGTGTCAAAGTGATCGCGGCGCGGAAGAAGTGTGGCATCGGAGAGGCCGTGCACCTGTACAATATCACGCCCCGTGACGGCGGGACGGCGGCTGAGGCGCCCGCCAACGGCATCTACCGCTACCCTGTGAGGGACGCCGTGAGACAAAGAGCTACCGCCGGAGCGTCCGAGGAGGCCGTGATAGGACGGCCGCCAGCCCGGCGGGAGGGCGACTTCCAGGTGGGGGACGCCGTGTGGGTGAGGCGGCCGGGCACCCGCTGCACCGAGCGGTCGGTTCGAGGAACGGTGTCTGGCGTGGTGTCGCCGCAGGTGGTTGAAGTGGGCGGCGTGCCTTGGCACATCAGAGACCTCCGCCACTGCGGTGACACCGGGGGACCAGCAGCAGGCCCTCGGACCCCCGACCGGGGCAGCGGGGGCCTACAGGAAGCGGAGGAGGACCGTGCCGGGTCCCCGATCGTCATGACATTCGGTTATGAGGGCGATGGCGCGCCGGGGCGCCCGGTGGAGGAGGCTGATGATGCGGGTGGTGAATGCGGCCGGTCTGAGAGCGACAGCGGCGAAAGGGTGGTGCGCCGAGGTCAGCGTAATCGGCGGCCGCCTGACTTCTTCGGCCACGTGGTGCCGATTGATGCGTTAAACAGCAGCAGCGGAAGTGATGATCTTGAGGATCAGGGTGAGGTGTAGTCTGTGTCTTAGTCATTGCGTGGTTCGAGCGATGATGGTGCGCGTCGTATTGCGAGCCAGGGTCTTATGGCGACGGTGAGTCGGCGGAGGGAGAAATTGATCAGCCTTTGTCTAGGGTTCAGAATGACGTGATATGACGTGATATGACGTGTACAGAGGTATGATCTAGGCTAATGTGGTGAAGCCGGGCAGTGCGCTCCGGGACACGAGCGGGTACGGGTGTGAATAGAGGCATCTGAGTGTACTGGACTTTTTGCATTACTACACCGATTGACACCACTACTCGGGACTATTGGGCGGCCTCGGCGAGCGGCGAGGGCCGGGCAGCGGCGCTCCCGACCACACGCCGGCGGGCCATTGCAAAACAGACATACATACTGGCGCGCCGGCTGAAACGGGATCTGTTGTTTTCCGAGCCCGATCCGCAAGATGTATTTCAGGCCAACCGGCCTGTTTTCCATTTCGCTGCTGGCATTTGAAGCGAACGCCTCAGCCCGGGAAAAAGCTAGGCCACAGTTTGTTATTCGGTGGCTAACTGATATGGAGAGGACCCAGATTTACGGTTAGAGCTGCGACTGAACGGAACAGTTTCAGTTTACGTAAGCTCCAAATGCCTCCGGAATGTCACATAAGCAGAACGGTGCGAGCAAGGAGCGTGAATCATCAATAAGGCGCCTGAAAAGTCCTGAAGGGTGGCATTTGATTGTACAGTCATCCTCTGGATCCCCGCATGCCACTTGTGTTGCTAATTCACTAGCGAGGCTGTTGACATTTTCGTACTAATAAACCTAAGCCAGCCTATGACGCCGCAACACAACTTCACTGACTGAACACTTAACAAGTCCTAACGAGCCTGTTCACTGGCCCAGCTGACTGGAGTATCGCTTTAGGTCAAACCGCTGCCCGGGACCTCTCCTGTTACCTACCCCGCCCCGCCCAGTCACATGACTAGCGTGGCAGCCAGCACTGCAGCAACCGACACGGGCGAGAAACGAGCACCAACCACACCGGCGTGATAAATGACACGGCTGTTTTCGTAGCGGGCGCGCTGTTTTCGCAGACGCGTCAACACGTCGACCGGTGAGAGGCAACAGCACGCGCCGTGTTTATAATTTACCTTTACCCGAGCTAACGAGCCCGCGAAAGGTCACGGCGCTGACATTGCAGTGATGCCACGGATAAGTGTCAAAGCTCAGAGCGTCGAGGAAGAGCGCAAGAGGGGCAAGTGAGACGCTCGACCAGCTCGGGTCAGCAGCAACCTTCAGCGGTCCGCAGTATAGGGGAGGCGAAGGTCATACCCAGAAATCGACCGCGGTCGCCGCCCAACACAAGCAAACAGCACACGAGTGCGCCGAGCGGCGGGCACGGGGCCCGAAATACCCCCGCTGCCGGCTGAGGGTGGCCAGTAGGGTGCCGGGCGACGAGGAAGGCGGGGAACTGGGGGTGGCGGAGTCACGCCCCACCGAGTCGGCCTCGGCTGGCCTTCATATACCATAGTGGGTCATAGCGGGCCGACGGGACGTAGACTGTAGCGACACACAGCGAACCGAGGTTCCCTGTAGGTATACGTTCGAAAGTCCGTCCAAGCGGTCCCGATCGGCTTTGGCACCTCTGATGTGAAGAGCACACTGAACTCGAAGAGCACGACACTGAACAGATCAGAGCGCAGTCCATACGTCACACCAATTACTTATCGGAAGCAATCCACACATAAATATTTCAATATAACCCCAGCCTACGTAGACAGTAACCATCATGACCTTTCAGTTGGCACAGATAGTTTGTCAGAGATGATTCAGCAGACACCTCCCGGACCCAGTGGGCGGCAGTGGGCCATGGGGGTAGTGGGCCGGGTAGGGGTAGTGACCGATGGGGGGCAGATGGGCGGTAGGGTTGATCAGACGGTGGGCGGTGGGCGATGGGCGGGGGGGGGGGGGAAGATGCAGCAGCGCGGCGACGGTGCAGCGATCCGGACCGCAGCGTCTACACAATATCCAACTGCGGCGCGGCGCGGCCGAGCAAGTTGTTGAACTCTTTCCCAGCGAGTTCACGGCGGCCGGCGCGCCGGCAGAGCGGTAAAGCTCAGTTTAGATCGTCCGCACGGGGTCAGGGTGGTTCGGAGGTGCCGGCAGCACACCTCACCAGAAATAGCCAGTCCGCCGGGCTGGGACGGGGGTGGGTGAGCTGGGCGGTGGCAGGGGAGCTGATGCTGACTCAGTGGAGCCGGCCCGCGGCCGATGATAGGCGGTCGGTGTCGATGCTGCCACACCACCACTGCTGTATACGGCCCCCATCAGCGGTTTAGTGGACAGCCGGGCCGGCAGAGGCGGCGGAGCACACCCCGACGGCTCGGCGGCGCCGACGGCGTACATTACGGCCGCACATAAATCAGGGGCCGGCGGCAGCCGGCGCGCCGGCCAGACTGCACAGTTGTTCGGTCAGAGCCGCCGGCGGCACCCCGACCGACACAAGTGGTGCTCAGAGTCGTCAGCGATGGAGCGTTTCAGACATTGTTCCGTGGAGGAAACGACGCCAGCTGTCAGCTGGTCTCAGCCAGCAGACGGTCCTATAGCAGGCGCCGAACTAGTCATTGCTTCAATGTTTTTTATCAGGTATCTGACTCAACATCACAGTCAATGGCGTGCTCCCATAGCATATAGAGAGCACTCCTTCGGAATATTGACATGCATAGATGATGAACACTTTTTATGTCAGGAGTTAATAAGCTATAATAAGCGGCGTGACTCGTGATATTTCAAAATTGTATGGTCCGGATATTCCTGCACTAAGAAAGAGATCAGGGGATTAAAGTTGCCAATATCGAGCGTTACGACAGTATCAACTACTGACATTCTCCAAATTAACCCATCTCCTTTAAAGACATCATCGGTGTCGTTTACATTTTCTAAGGAATTGACTAATTGATTATGCATAAGAAACTGGCTTTGTCACATATATCGTTTTGTTGAGACGGTAAGCTATCATGCCTCTCCAAACAAAACTCAGATGCTTCATCGTCTTTTTCAACTTATGTGCAGGGATGCTCCCAACGCGGACAATGGCGGCGAGACAGCTCTGCGCCTTTGAACAAGAAGCGCCGACGGAGTGAAGGGCTGGGGACTTTACCGGCACTCGGTGAACAGGAGTTGTCTGCAGGGTACCAAGGGAGACGGCATTGTGTCGGCTCTGCCACTCGTAAGCCGCGGCTCACGGCCCGCTGTCAATGGCCGGGCACGGCAGAAACCGGCGGCCACTACACACAGAGAGGGCTGCAGGCCTTCCAGACGCCGCGCCGGTCCGGCGGGCCACAGCCAGTGGCGCAGCCAGGGGGGGGTCAGAGGGTCAGCTGACCCCCCCGAAATTTCTGTCAGGGGCCCGCTCGAGAGAGATAGAGAGAGAGAGAAAGAGAGAGAGAGAGAGAGAGAGAGAGAGAGAGAGAGAGAGAGAGAGAGAGAGAGAGAGAGAGAGAGAGAGAAAGAGAGAGAGGGAGGGAGGGAGGAGAGAGAGGTCCTAATCTAACCGGACGAGAGAACTGGCCTGGGCCCCCTGGGAGAACGGGCCCGGGCCCCCCGTGGATGAGGCCGGGCTCCCAGGAGAACGGGCCCCGGTCCCCGGGTGGACGGGGCCCGGACCCCCGATTGGATGGGGCCCGGGCCCCGGGAGAACTGGCCCGGGCCCCCGGGAGAACGGGCCCGGGCCCCCGGGAGAACGGGCCCGGGTCCCTGGGAGAACGGGCCCTGGCCCCCGTGGATGGGTCCGGGCCCCGGGAGAACGGGCCCCGGGTGGACGGGGCCCGGACCCCGGTTGGATGGGGCCCGGGCCCCCGGGAGAACTGGCTCGGGCCCCTGGGTGGATGGGGCCCGGGCCCCCCGTGGATGGGGCCGGGCCCCCAGGAGAACGGGCCCCGGTCCCCGGGTGGACGGGGCCCGGACCCCCGATTGGATGGGACCCGGGCCCCCGGGAGAACTGGCCCGGGCCCCTGGGAGAACGGGCCCTGGCCCCCCGTGGATGGGTCCGGGCCCCGGGAGAACGGGCCCCGGGTGGACGGGGCCCGGACCCCCGGTTGGATGGGGCCCGGGCCCCGGGAGAACTGGCTCGGGCCCCTGGGAGAACGGGCCCGGACCCCCTGGGTGATTGGGTCCGGACCCCCAGGAGAACGGGCCCGGGCCTCCCGGAGAACGGGCCCGGGCCCCCGAGAGAACGGGCCCCGGACCCCGGGTGGGCGGGGCCCGGACCCCCGGGTGGTCCTCGGGCCCCCGGATTGATGGGACCCGGGCCCCCTGGTGGACGGGGCCCGGAACCCCGGTTGAACGGGGCCCGGAGCCCCAGGTGGACGTGGCCCGGGCCCCCGTGTGGATAGGACCCGCGCCCCCGTGTGGATAAGGCCCGGCCCCCTTGTGGATAGGGCCCGTCCCCCGTGTGGATAGGGCCCGGACCCCACTTATGCTGGAAAATTGACGTTTCGGACAGATTTGGGACTTAATGCTTTATCTACATGCGGCACGTTAAACTTTCGATCCAAATTATCACCGGTGAACCCGGGCGCGGGCAAGGTGGGGTGGTGGGTCCGTGGTGTCATTCGCAACCAGCTCTGCTTAGCGGGGCACCCGGGCCCATAGCCACCCATTCATCCATTCGGACAAAATTTCTAAAAAAAAGTGCCCTTACGGGTGCACGTGGCGCGTGCCATCCCTGCACCGCACACCATTCGATAGCCCGTTCGATTCTCTACACGATAGGGGAGAGTGGGGTAATTTGGCCGCTTTTTTTAGAAAACGATATAACTTAAAATTGACGACACATTTCTGCATTTTCTCAACGCTGGCAGGTGTCGCATTCATTTTACTTTACTGGACAGTGAACTTGAAATGATAGAGTAATTACTTATATTGAAATTGTGACGTATTACAAAGGTCTGCAAGGCGGCCAAATTGCCCCACTAGCAGGGTTATTTGGCCGGGGGTGTGGGGCAATTTGGCCGGTGTTAGTTTGCGGTTGGGATTTTCTGTTATATTGCGATTCAGCTTCAGATTCAGCAATGACGTGTGTCCTATGACGCATTTGCCGCATTTTGGAGGTTGGCTCAGGGGTCACAGGGGTCAAAATAGCCAAATTAGCGGCTCTAGATGCGATCACAGTTTTTTTACGAATAACTTTTGAAGTAATCAAGCTATGCCAAAACTTCGAGTACCATCGTAATTCTCTCGTCAGTCCGCATCGAAAGATACATGTGTTGACCTTGAGAAGTCAAGGTCAAAGTTTGACCTCAGGTCACGTTGCATCAGGTCGCTTGACCTCAAGGTCACGTGATTTCAAGGTCATCATGCATATCATTCGATGCGCCTTGGCGAGCTGAACCGAATGAGACCATTTGTGCGGCTGTACCATTTTTATGTAAGGATTTATTAGCAAAAAACGTTTGGTAACCTTTGATGACGTCACATGCTCTTACAGTTGACCAATCGGAAGTAAGAATCAAAGTAGTCAAAGTTAGTCATGAATCATGTCATTTATGGTACAATTGACCATGAAAACTCGGCCGTCCCAGCATAGTGACCATGAGCGCACCGGCCAAGTTGCCCCGCTAGTCCCGGCCAAATTACCCCATATTGCCATTCTGAAAATTTTTGTCTATAAAGTCATCGCGGCTCTACGGAAGTAGATAAAATTGCTCTTGGAACCGCTGAACACCCCCAAGAACGGCGCTATAATGTCTGAATTCGTTTTTAGCCCAAATACTACATGTTATACAACTTTATAAACAGAAGTAAAAGTTACCATTTTCTAATGAAATTAACGTTTTATTAATTTTGAATAAAACTACGAGGGGCAAAGTTTTGACATTTGTCCTCCAGTTACTTCTACCCATGACAAATGAATTGAGACTAGAGTTATTTCACTCACTTTTATTAGACATCGTACATACAGGTGGGGGCGGCCAATTTACACCACCGGCCAAATTATCCCACTCTCCCCTACTGTGTTCCCTGTGCCGATCGGGCCGACGGTTACCGAGATACTGCACGGGGACCGGGCCAGTGTCGGGCAAATTTAGCCATTTTCGCACGATTTTGCAAGCCGATTTAAACGTATTGTAAAGTCTATGACGCGAATTTGCACTTCTTAAGCCACGCCATGTGCTCGCTATCGATCCGATCGAGCTGAGAGTGAGACCCTCAGAGGCACGTTGCCCATCCTTGATATATAAATCGCGCAAAGTTCAGCGCACTAGGCGCAACGGTCTGGCCTGTACCCCGCGCTAAGTAACACCATGCCGGGACCTCGATAGCAGACAGAATCTACGTCACCACATCACCACACCACAACAAACCCGGCCCAAGGCAATACATGTCCCATATGAGCGCGTTAGCCCTCGCCGGCACAGGCCATTCCAGTCATTTTGCGTCCTTCAACGGCACAAGGGGGAGGGTGGTACGACCCCCTCCCCGCGTTTGGCCCATGATCGAGCTAGAGCTTTGCGGAAAAAAACGAACGTGTTACCCGTGACGAGAGTAAGCCGATGATACTCAATTTTAAGGTTCTTGGTCATTGGTTGACCTTCCAGGTCAGGTCAATGACCCAAAAATCGGGAAAATCGGGACCTGTTAGAACGTCGTTAAGTGTGGCTGCTATATGGTTTTTCGGTGTGCTGATCACGAATAGTTATCATGTTAGTTTTGACCACAGATGATGTCTTTATGCATTTAGGTCAGGTCGGGTCAGGTCAGGTCAACCAGTAGGGGTCCTGCCGGGTATTTGTAGTACCTACGTGTCAGCCGCCTCTAGCAGCTTCGTAACATGTTACGAAGGCACCAAAACTACTTCGTGAATGTTCAAATGGTTGCTAAATTCGGATTCAGCTCCAAAAACTAGCCTAGAAACATGTATAATTCGAAAAGTACCGAGGTCATCATAGGTCAATGACCTGACCTGACCTTCAGGTGACCTTGACACCCAACCTAATGCATGGGAGCAGCATCAACTCACATGTTTGAACGCTTGAAACCACGAAAAGACTGCAAACGCGCGGCTAATGCGAGCCGGCATACGCCGAATCGCGATTCTGCCCAAACATGGTCTCGGAAAGTAGGTCACAGGTCAAAAGTCATTTGAGTCAGGGTCATGCAATTGCTAGGGTAGGTGGAAAACTGATCAACGCGAGGGTACTGAAAGTGTTGTCGCGATCGGCCGCTTTTTACGCGAGTTATTCGCGAAAACCCTTAGGGGGTTGCATCATCCCCTCCCCCTTGCTGGCGAGGGTTAAAACTTCTTGTGAGCGAATTCACGTAATGAAGAAGGGGCATTCCACGTCAAATCAAACACCGAAATCCGTCATCCCCTTCGATTTTTCTGAAAATTTGTAGGCAGACTGGGCATGGTTCAAAACTGAGTTACGTATAATATTTTCGAAATTTGATAACGTATCGCTGAGATATAGGTCATCGAATATAGCGAAAAATGCCACACATCAATTTTTTAAATGGCTATAACTCTGGTTCCTTTTCTGGTATCAAAATGATATTAACAGGGTCTTATAGGCAATTGATAAGGCTTTGATTTTTAATTATAAAATTAGATTGAAGTGACCTTGAAATGCATTTGACCTTGAATTAAAACAGAAAAATTTAAATAGCAAAAAACACGTCACCTTCGATTTGAATAATTTTTACATATTATGTCCGTCACAATGTTCCTAACCATCTGTGAAAAAATTGGAGTGGGCCATTCATAACTTTCGCGGCAAACGCCGTTTTCATGCATCAACATCACGCAACCGCGCGTGACCTTGAAAGACAGCGTCAAGACATGCTTGCTTGTGCACACTTTCTGAAATGAATGATTGCTGATTAGTGATATCCCAAACTCTGCGAGAATGGAAATGCATAGTCATCGTAGTCAAGCATTCACGTTCCATAGTTAAAGTGTCTCAGGCAAACGGTATTTTGCGGTGAATTTTGAGCCGTGTGGAAATGCATCATGAAGTAAATTCAACGAAAACATTATCACGCAACGATATCTTCACGTCTTTTGATCTTCACTATACGAAAGAACATACATTTTTTCGTAGGTATGGGGAATTTCTAGTTAATCCAATAATAAATATGACAGTTAGCGGCCTGCTAAGAGTAACATGTCGCCGGCTGAGGCGGGCTCGGCCGATGCGGGAAACGCAGCAATCACAATTTTGTGTTTACACGTTCATATTTCAATTGTTTACCAACCGATTTTCAAAATTATTTCACCATAAGATTGCCTGTATATTTCTTAGTCTTCTCACAAAATTTGATGCGAATCGAACGTAATCAGCGGTAGGGAGCGCGATGTAAAGACGGAACCGTTCCGTTCCGTCCCGGCACAGTCTACAATTCAGGCGGCGCGTAGCGGTCGGCGCCGGCTGCCGAGTCGCCGCGTCGCTGCGGCGACAGGAAGTTCACTTTACACCGCTATTACTAGAACAGTTGTGAACCGATTTTCTTATTGCTTGCACGATGAGATGTCCAATTCAATTCTTGACAGGTAGCCATAATTAATTTCGCATTAATCTTATGAGATATTGGCGAAAAACAGGAGGGGTGGGCGAAATTCGCTCTTCCCCCTCCACTGCGCGTGCTAACATACGTTTGCATATGTGCAATTTTCTTCAAAACTTATGAATGGCCCACTCTAATTTTTTCACAGGTTGTTAAGAATATGGTAGGCAATAAAATATATGAAAATGAGCCAAATCGAAGGTGACGTGTTTTTTGCTATTTCAATATTTGTGCTTAAGAACAGAGTTAAGCAAATTTCAAGGTCATATATTTAAGTAGGTGCAATTCTAAACAAATGCTTAAGAAATTACCTAAACAGTAAGGTTTATTTCATTCAAATCAAACAAGTACAACCAAAGTTATGGTCGTTCAAAAATATAAAGATGCAACATTTTGTAAAAACTTGATGCCCTATATTTAGAAGACCTGTGGTCAGAATGTGCAAAAAACATCAATGTAATGTCCGGGGCCACACAGGAACTCGCTCACAAATTTATAATGAAATCGCTGATGGTAAGGTGCAAAACAGCCGATTTTTGTTCGATTTGACGTGGAATGCCCCAGAAGGTTAAAGGCACAATCTTCTACAGCAGCCAATAGATGACTTAGGACAGGCACATGGAACTACTTAAATCTTGTCCGATAGAGGCAGGCAACAGCTCCGTTTGCATATATGCTATGCATATTGGGGAAGGGGCACATTTTGGCCTCGAAAGATACGTATTCATACCTCATTAGTAACATATTTCTGCCATGGTCAATTCGCGTAGAAATTGAACACCGGGTGACTACCGAGCTATCGTTCTATCAAAATTTTCCGATTCAAACTCGCTCAGGGTTATCGTGTGTAGTTAAAGGGGGGCCCGCTTAGCAGAATGCGTATGTAATATGGAAAGATTCTGAAAAATGGGTGGGGGCCCGCACACTAGGGGGCCCGTTTTGGAGGTGATGACCCCCCCGAAACGAAATCCTGGCTGCGCCACTGGCCACAGCTACCAGTCATTTCCGGAAAACATACCGCGCTTACCATGCAAAGTTTTCCGATCAGCGGGTGGGTCTTTGTCAGAGAACTTTGTGCATGTTTCACGGACTTTTGTCAGCTTAGGAGGCATTGTAACGTCAAACGAGCACTGACCCGGCAGCGAGCAAAGCATTGAGACATTCTACCAGTACAATGCTTAAACATTTTTAGAGTTACTATTGACGGTTCAATTTAGCGTTGAGCTTCCACAAAACAGCCACAATTCTCAGCCTGAGAGGACGCGTGGCCTAGAGATATGGAGCACAACACAACAAACCCAAGTGGGTCAGACGTAATGGCCTTGTTTTGAGAGAAGTCTACTAAAATATACACCATGACTTGCGCCGCGGTCAGCTGGAGAGACCGACGCGCGCCGATCCGACAAACCCACCCACTGGTGATACATTGTCCGATCCTAGCGACCCGAGATTGTGCCGGTCTAACGCGAAGCGTCCATACAAGACAAAGAGAGCACAACGGACCGTGAAACGCTCCGTGACACGATCTCGGGCGTGATCGCGCAGGAGATGTCGACGTCGTGTGGGGTCGGCAGCCCCGAGACTTTTAACCCGAACTCCGGTCTTAAATCCGGTGTGGTCTGGTCTGATCTGGTCTGGTTTGGTCTTACTCGGTATGGTCTGCTCTTGTGCAGTCTGGTTTGGTTTGAGCTGGTCTTGTGAGGTCTGGTCTAGTATTGTCTGGCTGGCTTTCATTCGAAGAGCCCCTAGACCCCAGGTAGTGTGGCAACGACCAACCCGATGGAGCCACATCGCCTCCCTCACTCACCTTCTGTTTGTCTAGGATCTTCATGGCGAAGTAGTCCTTGCCGGCTTTGTGCTGCACCAGCATCACTCTGCCGAACGATCCGGTGCCCAGGGTCTTCAGCAGGTCGAAGTCCTCGAGTGCCGCGGTGTTCTGAGGGATAAACATACCGACCAGGGTCATTTCTATTCGCCGGTGTGCACAACCGTGTGGGCACTACATTTGGATATACCACGATTTACTTATGCCGAGGGGGGACAGCAGCCGAGACGTTACTGCAGAGTGAATGATAGAAGGAGCGAGCAAAGGAGAGTAGAAGAGGCGGGGCGTGACGTATACGCGGCTGAAATCTATGCGGCAAGGCTCGTCCCAAACCCTGAGAGGTGATCAGACTGACGAGCGTGACCAGGGACCCCTTAGAACAGCAGGATAGCCCAGGGACTTGGCGGGTAACCATCAGGCTCGGTCACTGGCAGTCATCACCATTCGCCATCCCAGGAAGGTCACGACCGTTCACCTGCTGACGATAACACGCGCATCCACAAACACATCCGACAGACACGTGTAGTGAACACGTTTCACGTGACACGCACAACCTACACATGAACCTACACACCGATACATGAAGCCCAATGTAAATCTCGCCGTTCCCAATGACCTACGGCCGAGGACGATATACAAAGCACAGGACAGACGCACCGACCAACACGTTACACTGAGACGGGGGCCTTCGGAAACGTCTCGGAGTCCGCGGGACAGACAATCTGGCACGATATCAAACATATCTCCCCGATGATACCCGGTGCATGTTCTTTGTGATACACAGCGTACGTTTCCGATGTATCACAATTCACAACGCACATGATAGGAAACCCAGCGCATGTCTTTAATGCATCGCACAATTGGGCACCCCGTCACAAATGTATCACATGATACATACAGCGTGTCTTCTATCACACACGACATCCAGCTTATGTCCTCAAAATAGCACTTGGGTGCAACTGTCAGTTTCGATAGCAAGTCCACGTTGTGCACCGATGCAGCTGGGTAACAAAGAGTTAAACAAGCCAATGACTCGTCAATTCCGGTAGGCATTGACGTCAGTTTAGGTGTTATACCTCAGCAAAATTGGGGTAGTTTAGCAATATGAATTGAGCTCGCGGTGGAGCAAGTTAACCATAAGACCAACTCTATGTAATCAGAACAGAAGCTAGTGTGTCAAACAAATCCGAATCACTAGAATTAAAGTAATGCACAGTGAACGGATACTTTCACAGCGTAACACGCGATTGTCCAATTACCGGCTTAAGTGCATTCCACTTGGCATAACCTTGATGATATCAACAGAGCAGCCATTGAGTAGAAAACAGCCCGAATACTAACAAACCGTCACTGAAAACACGCGGTGCAATTTACGCTAACGGAGCCACGCGGCGTTGATGCAATAAAACGACTCTTCAGCGGAGCAATCAACGAATGCTGGGCGTCGGGACATAGCAGAGCGTCGTCTGGGTATCTCAGACTCGTAAAAATAAACAAAACCACACAGGCCCGCGGCAGGCCGGGCCCGTACCGGCGCGGTCCGACAGTACGGCGTCACCGCCCGGCGCGGGGGCCATCAGACAATGAGCGCCGGCCTGCCTAATGGAGCGGACCGCGGAGATAGCGCCCGGTGTGAGCGTCTATATGTTAGCATACATGTTATATTGAGCCCGGAAAGGTGCCATTTGGGTTGCTGGACGGCTTATGTTGATTGTTGAGTGTGAGGCGAGGTGTGACACCTCGTCTGCCGGTGAGCGTGTGTTACGGTTGCCGGCGGTCCGGTGAGCTGTGTCTAGTGGCTGTGTTGACGCCGTCGGTCGTTAACCCTGCCCCTGGGGGACGCGGGGGAGGGCACTGTGTGCTGATGTTGACGCCGCCGGCCCGTGTTGACAGCGACGGGGGGCGGTGGGAGGGGGCTGGTGTCACACAGGTGTACCGGCGGCCGCCGACGGTCGACTCCGGTGTCCCGGCGGCGGCGGGCCAGCTGGCGCGCTCCCACCACCCCGCTGCCCTCCGCCCCGCCCCACCTCCCTTCCTGGTGGGGGAGACCACCTCAGCGCCCCATCATCACACCACGGCATCCCACCTCACATATCCACCGGAAGTCTCGTCCTACCTCTCCTGGTCAGTCATCACCACCCATAACCCCCCTTCAAAGCCGTCACCAAGTTCACCACCCTTAGACCGATTAACTAACTCACCGCCTCCACCCCCATCCGCCCTACCCATCACCATCCTTGTTCCACGGCGACGCACAAAGAATGCACAGCTGGAGGAAACAGCTAACAATAAACATACCAGATGGA
Source organism: Amphibalanus amphitrite (assembly GCF_019059575.1). Lineage (NCBI taxonomy): Eukaryota > Metazoa > Arthropoda > Thecostraca > Balanomorpha > Balanidae > Amphibalanus > Amphibalanus amphitrite. The sequence continues at coordinate 95,237 of NW_024882350.1, read as the reverse complement.
TCACGCACAGCCGCGGGCGCACTCATGTAGATAATGCACGCTTAACTCCCAGCCAGCGACACACCTAAGTAAATTACAGCACGCGTATCCACACAGCGTATTCAGTATTCGCCCCCACAGCCGCACCTACATCAACAGGTGTATCAGCTAGCATATCGGTACCTAAACAACATATTTTCTGTCGTTTCTTTATCAAACGATGATCGTATAAGTCCTAAACGGACGAAACATGATGAATACATATCATAGGAGGCAGGATCAACTGATAAAATGAAACAATGTCCATAAAACCATATTTTAAGTCATGCTTGGCACAGTTCACCAAAACGTGAACGTTTCACAAGTTACACGACTACTTCAAGACGTTCTCTCAGACGGATAAGTCACAGCTGAAGCGGCAGCAGGTGACGCAATACAACAGGACCGTGCACACCGTTAGCTTCAGACAGGGCACAACGCACGGCCAACTCACATGACCCACCGGGTCCCCACAGCACAACATCATAAATTAGCTCATCCAGTCCTGTTCATAACGGGACTCCGACTGCAGACAACAACTGATGGCTAAGAGCATGTTGTCTGTCAAACACGGCGTATTGATGGCATCACAAACACTTGCAGAGTCAACCATGCAAGACAGTGACACTGTGATAGGTCTGTCTGTTACAGTACCTGCCAAGCTCGTCGAAGATGCTTACCTTGGAAGGGTTTTTCCATTTTTCTTCGAAATCTTCCTTAGCCTTCTCTAGGAATTCCTTGACTGAAAACAGAGAAAGGCATGCATTAGTGAAATTGGTCGATGAATGCCTAAACTCATTGAATAACAATATACGACAACTTTATTTGCTGCGGGCAAGAGTCGAACTAGCCGTCTAGAACATCATAAAATGATTCCCGAGTCACGGCGTGGTCCTGTGGCCTGTCGGACGTTATACCACCCGCCAGCCGTGTTCACACTTCACCCACCGGCCAGCGCACCCCATGTCAGCCGCTACTCATACCTCATTGAGACAATCTGACGTCCATTTAACCCTGCAGACGGAGGGGTGAGGTGGCTCTACCCTCCCCCACTCCTCGGTCTACCCACCATCCCCTCCCACACTTCTTTAGCTCAGCACACGCCGCAAACAGACCCGCGGCACAAAAAAAAAAATCCCCTGGAACACTCTCCAAGACACAGCTGTAGCAGGGCAAACACTCCAAATGGCCGAGTGTATTGGGCCAGCTAACAGGCCCCCCGGCAGCGGCTAGGCCGACTGACATCCGGTAACCTTTGGAGGGACGTGACGAGAGCCCGGAGGCGGCCACGACAGCGCGCTGGGCACGTCATGGTTACGTGTCAAATTGCGGTCAGTGCCGGCCGTGCGCGTTTAGATGGCGGTCTGTGGCGGTCGTGCCTGGCCGGGCTCGTATTTACCTTATTGACGGGTTAAAGAGGAACAAATACAGAATCATATAGACCTAGCCATAAATAGCTTTAGTGCTCTTTTATAAAAAAATGTTAGCCTAATCGCAATATCGATAGAAAACATATTGGACACGAGCTGGTTACATCACTACCTTTGCATTTCCTTACATTACGACCATTCAGGGGATTAATGGTAAAGTCAGTCTGACTTTCAGCTGACCTTTCTTGCAACAAAAGGAAGCATGTTCACTCGATGATTTTGAAAAATCCGTCTTTTTAAGTCTATTACTCAAAATCCCTAATGAAGAGTCAGGAGTAACTCCTTTTGAAGAGCGTTGTTGAGTTGCATAGGGGAGAGTGGGGTAATTTGGCCGGTGGTGTAAATTGGCCGCCCCCACCTGTACGCTGTCTAATAAAAGTGAGTGAAATAGCTCTAGTCTCTATTCATTTGTCATGGGTAGAAATAACTGGAGGACAAATGTCAAAACTTTGCCCCTCGTAGTTTTATTCAAAATTAATAAGACGTTAATTTCATTAGAAAATACTTCTGTAACTTTTACTTCTGTTTACAAAGTTGTATAACATGTAGTTCTTGGGCTAAAAACGAATTCAGACATTATAGCGCCATTCTTGGGGGTGTTCAGCGGTTCCAAGAGCAATTTTATTTAATTCCGTATAGCCGTGATGACTTTATAGACAAAAATTTTCAGAATGACAATATGGGGTAATTTGGCCGGGACTAGCGGGGCAACTTGGCCGGTGCGCTCATGGTCTATATGCTGGGACGGCGGAGTTTTCATGGTCAATTGTACCATAAATGACATGATTCATGACCAACTTTGACTACTTTGATGCCTTACTTCCGATTGGTCAACTGTAAGAGCATGTGACGTCATCAAAAGTTACCAAACGTTTTTTGCTAATAAATCCTTACATAAAAATGATACAGCCGCACAAATGGTCTCATTCTGTTCAGCTCGCCAAGGCGCATCGAATGATATGCATGATGACCTTGAAATCACGTGACCTTGAGGTCAAGCGACCATTTGCAACGTGGCCTGTGGTCAACCTTTGACCTTGACTTCTCAAGGTCAACACATATATCTTTCGATGCGGACTGACGAGAGAATTACGATGGTACTCGAAGTTTTGGCCTAGCTTGATTACTTCAAAAGTTATTCGTAAAAAACTGTCTTCGCATCTAGAGCCGCTAATTTGACTATTTTGACCCCTGTGACCCCTGAGTCAACCTCCAAAATGCGGCAAATGAGTCATAGGACACACGTCATTGCTGGATCTGAAGCTGACTCGCAATATAACAGAAAATCCCGACCGCAAACTAACACCGGCCAAATTGCCCCACACCCCCGGCCAAATAACCCTGCTAGTGGGGCAATTTGGCCGCCTTGCAGACCTTTGTAATACGTCACAATTTCAATATAAGTAATAATTACTCTATCATTTCAAGTTCACTGTCCAGTAAAGTAAAATGAATACGACACCTGCCAGCGTTGAGAAAATGCAGAAATGTGTCGTCAATTTTAAGTTATATCGTTTTCTAAAAAAAGCGGCCAAATTACCCCACTCTCCCCTACCTATAGAATTAATCGATAGATCGGTGAAGCGACCTGCCGTTCAGACCCAGGCACCCACTGAGCGGTTAGCAGAACTTGCGTAATAGCTTGTGTTTGTGTCATGGACAATGGGCATGGAACCGATAGCAATGAACATTGCGATCGAAAGCGTCTCAAGCGCCCAAGTTAGCTGAGCCAATCAACTGCTGATAGCCGCAGGCAGTGATAGGACGTCTCGAGTCCTTCCCCACCTGAATAAGATCGCCGAAATACGAACAAGCCGCCCTGGCGAGGCGGTCAGCAGGAAACTACCTAATATCTATGATATCATCCCGGCCTCTGACAGATTCTTAGAGCCGTATCGGTACTTGGTGAGTACCTACTTCAGTTATCGAGCAATGTTGGCCAACAGCACAGGTAAACAGGCAACAGACGGGCCCAAGTTCGCTCACAAGTACCTACTACACGTGAGTTCTTCCAGTGCCTCGGCTCTTTTGAAGGAGATGCTATCCGAGGCCTTGATAATGCATCGAGAGCGATGCAGATTGCAGTTCAATCAGCGGGCAGCCTGACCAGTAAGGATGTGCCATCTGTTACGACGGCGCATGGCGAATTCACATTCAACAAAAACGAATATCCGGAATCGGATCCCCGTTTCATGGAACTCTATCCTGATATTTGTCTTTGGTTGTTTTTCAAAATGACTTATTGAGTTTGCAGGTAGGTAATTTCAATCACAGCAGCAGGGTCTCATTAAAAAATGGACTCTAACTTTTCACATATGCAACCTCAGCTGCCCAGTGCTGAGTGCACAGTGCACAACGAAGAAGATGAAGAGATCTGCAATATTTTGCATTCACAATGCTATGACACAATACATTCAGAGCTCACTGAATAGAATGACTGACAGGGTCCAAGGTCACTAGCGACCCGGATATTGGATTCTGCAGAGCCATCGACACAACACAGCTCCGGTCCGGACCCTTTTGGAGTCCTGGTCATGTTTGCTGATGATGCGACATACCCTGTGACCTCAGCAATATCAATGTTGTGAGCTGTATGCACACTATAACTGAGGCAAAAGCAAACAAAAAGGAAGCGAATAAGGTAAAGAGGGAGATCACTGGACTGGACGGGACCATTACGCTCGAACTACAGCAAAAGTTACCAACTAACAGAGATAAGCAAAATAAACGCTATAGGTAATAGGTACACGCTATTTCGACAGAAGCACACAAACATTGGACACTGATAACTCAGTTACTGCACCTATGGGAAGAGCGAACAAAGCCCGGAAGTAAACAACATAACAGACATACAAGTAAGTACAGCTATAAAGCACGAATGCTCTTGCCATCCCCTATTGATACCACCTCCTCTCTGCGAGCCCCTACCGTTTTCCGACGCGTCGCCCTTCTTCGAGGTCGCAGTGTTACCCATCTCGGTACCGTCCACCAAAACCAGCCCCTCGGGGACACCTGCACTGAGCCGCGCACTCTAGACTGGCTGCACCGCCCACATCGTTACCCCATGTCCGCGCGAGCCACAGCCACCGACCAGCGGTACCCCCACACGACACACGGCACCGACGAGGCCCACTGAGCGACTGCCGCCGCCGCCGCCGCCAGCCGGCGCGGATGAACACCGCCGCGACCTTGGCGACGCCGGCACCGCTCGGCACTCGTGGAAACGCGGCGACACGGCGCGAAACCGGCACCGGCGGGTGGCGGAGACAGGGCGGCCGCTGCAGCGGAAAGAGGTGTTGTTTATCTGCCAGTACCTACAGGTGTTTGTTTGGAGTCGCCAGTCGTCATTGGAAGGGATGAGCTTTGAGGTAGAGGGCGGTGACAATTTGCTTATCATCTCTCAGTGTGACTATGACTATGACATCATGATCAGACCACAAATAATTTCGAGATGATTCCACGAAAAGCCATAATCCTGCTGGCAGATTCTCAACGTCTTGCCGTATTGCATTTGGGAATAAAAGTCACCTTAGTCAGCGGAGTCGGCCAGGCCCGGCCAGGTGAGCGCTCAGCGAGGCTTTAGTTCCGAAGGCGGCTGCTAGATGGCAGATGCTTCATCTAAGCAACGGGACTTTTATCGAGAGCTGGACAGAAACCAATGGGTGATACAGATTATGACATCAATGCACTTGCACAATGCACTTGATATTGCCAAACGGTGAAACAACCATGATTCTAAAATGCAGAAGGGCCAAAAGACAGTAAACGCATTCAGGGGGATTTCACTGAACACGCTCCAAATCAGTTCCTAAATTTTTGTCACATGGATGCTTGCTGAAAACTGAACACCAAACACGCTGGCCAAGGTCAAAATCTTCTCTGAAGTTCAAATCTGAGTTCAAGGATCTCATGTCAACTTTACGATGACTTTCGCTAGCTCGTCTTCTCGGGAGTGCCGCTGGAAGCTGTAGTTACAAAACCCTCCATAGATGTCACTAGTTGTCAGCGCCTGCATTTATGCTGTGCCGGAGGGCCCAATATTGTGCGGCGGCCCGCACGCTTACTGATGAGATTAGTTTGTAAATAAAACAGGCAATGCTGAAGATTTTACAAGGATCGATATAGATGGTAGGCGTCACAAAAGCAACATTCGATAGTGAAGCCGTTTACTGCAATATTAAAACGTTCAAACACAGCTTGCTAAGCCCTTGGGGAGTTATTGTCACGTATTTCTAACGGCACAATCTTTGGTAACTGTACTCGTAAATACAGCCAAGGTCCAAACCTCCAAAGATCGATGTACGAGGATTCCGGTTTCAGGATAACCTTTCTGGTGTGATGGGTCCTTGCCAACGATTCGTAGATCCGTGTTGATGCAGGAAATCAGTGCGAATGTGTGCCTCCAAATGGGGATAGAAACCCGGACAAACCAAATATGGCGAGTGATATCAGGCGCTAAATCGTTATCCTGCGGACGTAAATAGTGATTACCTCAACTCACCACCGTTATGAACTGGTTTACCTCGGCTATTATCAGTCCATTATGATATGTGATTGTTAGTCTGCGATTAAGTACCCAATATTACCCATTACTCTTAGTTAGCAGCGTTAAAGCAAATTGCTCATTAAAGCAAAGATGAATAATGCATCGAGTAGAGTGCCTCCATTGACTTACAAGTCCCTAATTGTGGCACGACTGCCATAAGCACTAACCACCATAAATATTTATAGACTCAAGCAAACGACGTTTATAAAGATCACGCTATTTGAAGGCAACGTGTTTATCAGTACAGCAGCGTTCAATGTCAAAAATCAATTGTTGAAATTGTTGAGACAAATTTTCTGTTTTAACAGAGAAATTACTCACGAATGTACGAAAATATTTTCATTGTCTCAGGCTGCGTCAGGTTGCCAGATCATGCTTATTGCCAATTTACCACATCTCGAGAAAAAAAAAACTAAACCGCAAAAGACGTTACTATGAAAACAAAATAAACGGGTCCTAAAAACTGGATATCAAATTGAATTATAACACAGCTGGAAAACTCCAGAGCTGGGCATTGCGCAACTTAAGTCCGCAACTCCGCAACTCCGCAACTTGCGGACTACCCTCTTGGTAGCGGAGTTACGGATCGGCTACCGAGCCCAAAAAAGTTGCGGAGTTGCGAGTTGCGGAAGCGAAAAATTCTAAAGCGCAACCGCTACCGGGGCCGACACCGCTGGTGGGGGCGCCACTGTACTCTTTGCTCTCCACTGCACACTGCACGTGTTTCCAGGCTAGTTTTTGAAGCTGATTTCGAATTTAATGACCGTTTGAACATTTACGAAGTAGTTTTAGTGCCTTAGTAACATGTTACGAGGCTTTCAGTGGTGGTTGACACTGGATAGGCGGTAGGACGCCTACTGGTTGACCTGACCTGACCTGACCCGACCAGGCCCAAATGCATGAAGACGTCATCTTTGATCAAAACCAACATGAAATTTGTTATCAGCGCCCCCCCCCCCCAAAAAAGCATAAAAGCTTCACTTTACGAAGTTCTAGCAGGTCCGATTTTCCCGACTTTTGGGTCATTGACCTGGCCTGGAAGGTCAACCAATGACCTATGACCTTAAAATTGGGTATCATCGGCTTCCTCTCGTCACGGGCAACACGCTCGTTTTTTTTCCGCGAAGCTCTAGCTCGATCAGGGGCCGAACGGCAGGGGGGAGGGGGTCCAACCGACGTACACGTTAGACGCTGTACATAAAACACCGCACACAGCGAGGGTTAAGCCAAATTTTATGGTCGCCAGCACGGGGCCGGGGGCGGGGGGGTGTTTGGACACCCCTCCGTAAGATTTTCCGCAAATATATAAAAAAGGCGGCGGCAGCGTGGCTGTTTTCGACACTGCTATTAACACATCCTTTCCACACATTGTATCAACATGTCAGACCCAGGTCACCTCAGGTCAAGTCACCAGGTCAAGTCAAGGGACCCAATCTCCGAAAAAAAATTAAACACCCGCCCTAGCAATACAGGGCAATATAGCAATATAGATACACCTATTGACCGATCACTTTGAAACTGTCTGCATGTGACAAGGGTAACAAGATATAGGTACAAAGTGTATTGTCTCATATTTTTTTATATTTGTGACTTAAGGTAAGGTCAACTGTGTGACCTCTTCATTATAAGTCAATGGGAGAAAATACAACTCGTCCGGATTTGCGGCAAAATGATCCCAAACAACCAAAACATGCAAAGAGTAGCACTGGCATGTCATTTACGTCGACTGGTGTCGCAATGACTTGCGCATTGAGCATTATAGGTCACGTGACGTCATCAGAGGTCACCAACAGTCAGGTCACCAACAGAGGTCAACCAAAGGTAGGGTAAGGTGCCTAATTAGCGACCCTTTCCGATTTGCGACCTACCTCCCTACAGAAAAACTGGCTGGAGAAAACGGGGTAAAAACATCGTCAAAAGGTCAGCCATACTTTGGTTATCAAATTAAATTATTTTCCGGTCGTCGATGTTTCTGGTGGGACGTTTCAGGTGAGTTTAAATAAAAATGACGAGTTTCTTATCCAAAATGTGTGTGTTTGGGCCCTCTCTGGCGAAAAGCGATTCACATTAGGATGATGCACCTTTTTCATTCTTAATCGACATTCCTTTTTTAATTGATTGCCGTTTTCCCATAGTGAATCACTCAACTGTGCACAGCATGGCGGTTAAAAATGTGTCGCAACTCATATTTCCTATTTGCGCCTGACATGGTCGCAAATAGCTCAAGAAGGGAAACAAAGGGGAAAAGAGAGAAATGAAAATGAGGTGTTGCTGAAGCTTGCAATGTGTGGCAGGGGATGCCAAATGTCGTCACCGACTGCAGGGGTGCCGAATTCAGCGCGGACCTCGAATATCATACAAGATAGCCCGCAAAATTTGGGTTTCCGCCTTCTTTTCGCCCTCGGTGCATCACGTGATCAGTTTTTACTTACGTAAATGTGTTGGATAAACGTTCCTGTTCGAGTGATTGAGTGCCTTGCGTATAGGTTACCTTTTTTGAGATCATATTTCATCTTTTCAGGCGTCGCATTTTTTTGCCATTTTTAATATGGGGAAACCCATAGACTTATTAGCGACCCTCCCCGGTCGCTAATCGGGAAGAGTTCCCTATTAGCGTTTTTTGCAATGGTTTGCCAAAATGCTCACTACAAATAAGTTAGTGAATATTGGGGCAGAAAATGACTATATTTTAATAGAAAAATACACGATCTCTCCGAAAATCAAGCCAGTAACACAGTGGCACCTACAGAGCGTGAGCAATGACGGTTCAAATTAAGGGGTCACTAATTAGGCACCTTACCCTACTACCTGTCAGACATAACACTGCACTTCAGGACTAAAACTGATAAAACATAGGAACCTAATAGAGGTTGGTAGCGGAGTTGCGGAGTTGCGGAGTTGCGAGTTGCGGTTTTACGATCTGCAAAATAGTTTCGGAGTTGCGATTGCGCTTTGGGTACCTTAGGTTGCGGAAGGTAGCGGTAGCGGTTTCCAAATTTCGGTAGCGATGCCCACCTCTGGAAAACTCATATCAACTTTTTCCTTTGTATGAAAAAACCGCCCCTACATCAAACACCTTCCCCCCCCCCCACCAATTCCCCCTCCTCCCAGCCCAAAGCGCGGACTCACAGTCGAAGTTGCCCTTGCTGAACGGCATGACGGGCCCGGAGCTGGAGTCACTGGCGTTCCCGTCGCCGCTGCCCGATTTCTCCTTGACTTTGCCCGCTTTCTGGGCGTCGCGGGGCGCGGCCGAGTCGGGCGGACGCGGCGCCTTGGCCTCGGAGCGCTGCGGGCTGGCCGGCGGCTTGGCGGCGCTCTTGGAGTCAGCGCTGTGCAGCGGACTGGACGGAGACTTGGAGTCGGTGCCGTCTGTCACATCGCGCGGCTTGTACCGGCCCGGTGTGTCTGAAATAACAGAGGTCAGGTCAGGTCAGGTCAGGTGGCACAGATAAGGTCACGATAGAAAGGAGGTCTGGTCTGGTCAGGGCAGGTTGACACCGAGCAGGTAGATTACTTCAGATGTCAAATACACGACAGATGTGAATCTGCTCCACATGTTGGCGGACAATGCATCTCAATTGACAATTAGGTTAATGCTTCACGCCTGTTTCAAAAAGTATCATGTGACGATGATATTTGAGCACACATATGCCACCTATCCAAACCACATTTCCATGTTTTCATACAGCCACCAAAAGTAACGATGACGCGTGTTCTGTTCTGCGCCGCAAAGTCACCAGCCATCACAACAAAACCCAGTATTTCTGGCGTCACTATGACGCAGCTCATTACCGATTGCAAGTCACCAGCCGAGCCGCCGGGGGCAGGCGGCCACCTTTGGACGGGTCAGAAAGAAGAGAGAGACCGGGAACTTTCCCGACACGGTACGACCCTGAGCAGGACGCCGGGGGGCACGGCGAGGAGGGTGGGGGCAGCCCGGACCTCCCGACAGGCTGCACAGCTGCTAATTACTGCAGAGATGGCGGCGACGGCGGAAAAGCTGCGTCACATTTCTGCCCGCTGGAGACGGACCCGTCGGCCGGGACACCCGACGGAGCCGGCGGCGCAGAAATGATTATAATGAGGTCGCTGATACGGACCCAGTACGAGGGGAGAGAGAAGAGCGAGGCTATATTCGATACCGAGACCCCCGGGAGGGAAGGACGGGAGGGGAGGGGTTAAAGGGACACTCCCACCTTAACATTAGTTTTGAGTTGAGATAGCCAAATTGGTGGCCATGGCCTGCAAATACCGGTTTGGGCACTCACAACATCGACAAATGCTTTAATTCGGAGATATGGAATTTCAAACTTGCAGTTTTCGGATTCTAAGGGGCTAGTGCATTGGTATGCCCCCTTAGAATTTGTGACGTCAGCGGAGATCTAACGATTTTTAAATCTTTTACTAAAACGTTTGGTAGCACGCGGTGGTATATGCTGCTTTGCGCGCAACAAATGCCGCAATTTCAAATAAAGTCGCTAGGAACAGCGGAGATCCCAAAAAGTAAACAAAAGTAAAAGTCTAATATCTTGAAAACCGGTGAATATTTTTCGATCAAATTTGGTAGATATTCGTTTTCGCTCTTTCTGAACCGAGCGACGTCACTTTCGTGCCAATTCATTAACTTTTTTGAAGGTGGGAGGGTCCCTTTAATGGTATCGCAAGCTATCGAGCACCAAGCTCGGGGTCAGTGTGCACTTATACACACTGACCCTGTACACACTGTATATACTAAAATTATCCAAAACGTGCGCGATGCGCAACGACATTAAATCTCCGTTGTCCGGATTAATTAATTGTAACTGTGAGATCCGCTAATAGCATGTCTCAAATTAAATTAAAATAAATTCATAAAGGCCGTATCCCTATAAAAAAGATATAACTATTGCTGAGCCGACATAACCGGTCAGTAGTCACCAAGAAAGGGCATTCTAGCAAGCTACCATTCCGACCAAACTGAGGAAGGGACACTTCCTGGTGAGTCAGCATTCCCAGTGCACGGCTCTTTCGTCACCAGATTTCACCCCATCAACATTACCCTCCAACCGACCGTCATCCCTTAGCGGGCCGCTGAGCGAGTCTGTCCACTAAGCGGGCCGGTCCGCTGACCCGCTTCGTCCAAATCAGCCGCTGACCCGCCGCTGTGACGCCAAATTCCGCAGCGGAGACCACACCGGTCCTCGGCGGGCACCGCCAACTCAGCGGCGCTGACATCCCGCCTGGAGAGGCCACCTTATCGTGTCTGGATTACCATCCCTGGACCGGCGACAGAGTGGGCCAGGATTACCATTGGACTCGCGGTAGCTGAAGCGGCGGGGCAAGTGTGGAGGGGCCTAAATCAGTACGATGGCCGCTTGGTGGGTGCGGAAAAAGACAGTGCGTCAAGTAGAGGCACGTTCAGGTCAGCGGCGACGTGGCGGGTCGCACTGAGGTTGGTAAGATGACTGAATGGATACATCAGGCCGAATAGAAAAGACAGATAAGAGAGAAAGAGAGAAGATGGAGAGAGAGAGAGAGAGAGAGAGAGAGAGAGAGAGAGAGAGAGAGAGAGAGAGAGAGAGAGAGAGAGAGAGAGAGAGAGAGAGAGAGAGAGAGAGAGAGAGAGAGAGAGAGAGAGAGAGAGAGAGAGAGAGAGCAAGGGACACGAGACCCAGGAAGCGCTGTCCGTACATACGACTACCGAGAAGTGGGGCGCTGCAGCACGGCGGTCGGGTGCCGGCGCCGGCGCGGCCGTCCGAGCGACTAGACGCTGCACGGCCGCTCAGATCACTTCTCAAAACTTGTCACCGACTCCAGTGGCACGGCGCGGCGGCACAAATAGAACTCGACGCCGCCACTTGGCACTGCGTCGTGGAGACAGCCGCCCCATGGGCCTGTGTCGCAAGAGCCGCCCATGAATCGAAGCTTCCACACAAGGAGACAGATTAGGAACAGAGTCAGACTCAAAAGCACCGAGTATATTAGGTAGTGCACTCATTGCATCGTCAACATGTTTCAGTGATGGCACGGGCCGTCTAAGCAGACTGGAATCCAGACACTGTTTTCGGCCTGTTCTGTGTAAGCAGCATCCCCAGTGGGCTGTCAAGATACGCCCCTCTCAGGAACTGGCTGGTTAGTTCGCTCAGCCGTCACCAGTTGACGTCAAAGTGATGTCATCTGATGTTAGACAGCGGCGAATCAGCAGATGCAGCGCGTGCTTCAGGAGAAGTTCAGATCTGGCACCTGGACTAAATTACTTGGACTGAATAACTGAGTGACAGCTGTGTGATAAAGGCATCTCAAATGTTCATGAGTCCCTGCTCCCGGCACATTTATAGACCTCAATTTCATGGGAACGGTTAAAGAGCTGTAATAACATGACCGTTCTGAAGATGTCATCTCGCGGTTATAAGGAGATCGAAGAGCCATCGCTCGTCTACAAAGTGGCTCCAAAAGCAGCACTGGAAAGCTGCGGAGCTGGCGTCTGTGACCTGGCCTCACAAGCGAGCTCACACTTTGCTTGGACATGACACGGTCGCTCTGTAACAGCATCTGAAACACTGAAGAGGGAAATGGACATAACGTGAGAGGGACGGCCGGCCGATCATCAGCCAATGTAACGTTCGAGCAGAGTCTGTGCGGCGCTATAGTTAACGGAAGATAACGTTGTTAAATGTTCGTTAACGGGCTAGCGCCGGACAGCGGCGAGACGGTCCTCCGAATAGCCGCGCCGCCGCCCGGGGCGGGCCCGCCGGCGGCGCGGCCCTCTCGGACGGGACGGGAGGGGACGGGAGACGCTTCCCCAGTGCGTGGGCGCTCGGCGCGCGCGGCGGAGGCGCGCTCCCGCGCGCCGAGAGGAGCGTCCGTCGGGTTCGATTTTTTTTCTTTCTTTTTCAGCTCGTCGACCGTCCCTCTCACATCGCGTAAGGAATGGAGGAATGGACATAACGTGAGAGGGACGGCCGGCCGATCATCAGCCAATGTAACGTTCGAGCAGAGTCTGTGCGGCGCTATAGTTAACGGAAGATAACGTTGTTATTGTAATATAACTAGACCACCAAACGGAATGTCTAACGACCACTGGAGCACGGGTCCATGACATTCCAGCTGATCCATTACAGGGCGTCTCAGTCCGACCTCAGGCGACCCGACCAGTCCCATCATCAGTGCCGTCCCAGTGCACTGCCGCCCGCCGCCGTCCGTGAAATGACCGTCAGTAAACAAACAGTCTCCGCCGCCCAGCGCCGCCGCTGGACGCCCTCAGCGCGACCGCTCAGCGCCGGCTTATATGGCCCGCCCGGTGACCGATTGGCTTCCCGTCACTACGGCTTCTAAATGGAAACAGCGCGCGCCGGCGCGGCGCTCAAAGGAGCCGGCTGCCGGCGACCGGTGCACACAGGCAAAAGTGAGCCATTCAGCGGCCGACTAAAAAGGACACCTGCCTCAAGGCGGCCGTGGATCAAACGCCGAGCGGCCCGCTGCAGAGCTAACGATCCACAGCGCAGAGCGGCATCAGGCTGCCTCGCAGCAGCACTCTCACAACCAGCTCACTCAGGGGAGCGGCCGCCCTCAGTCGTGAACGAGCCACCGGTCTCCATTGGTGGGCCCGTTACAGAGCGGTGCGATCAGAGCGGCCCCCGCTGTGAGCGGCCCAGCAGCGGGGACAGGGACAGGTCCGCACGGACGCCCCGCTGGGTCGGGAGCAGCTCGGCACACCCACCCCACTGACGAGTGCAGGGCAGCGGTGCAACGACCACTTTGCATACACGTGGGAGGGAGCATGAGGTATACAGCGACTGTAGCAAGGCGAAGGGACAACCTGGCAGACAGAAGCTGGACCATGAACACGGTGACTCATCGTCCCTATCGCGCCACAGCTGGGGACTGCGCCGCAGCTCACGGGACAAGCTCATAGCTCTACCTGACAGTGTCATGATCGCCCGTTACACAGCCAAGATATATCGCATATCTGAACCCAGTGCCGTCCCATACCGAAACCTCATGACACACTTCTATGCTGCACGAGAGCCGATAATCGATTCAGACTGCCATGACAATTTAGGCTGCCACTGCGATTTAGCAGACTTCTGGCCGCAAACGTATGTTGCAATTGCCGTTGCATCAGCGGCGCCGAGAGCAGTCACCTGTTACTGCAACTGTTAGCTGTCAATGTTACAGTCACTGTCACTGAGCTGACCGGTGCGGTAACTGCCAATCAGAGGTGCACTTTCTGACAGCGCCGGCCCGCTAAAGACGCGTCAGATGATGGGAGCACGCGACTGCTACACACATGTAATTTTCGACATTCATGGACGCAATTGCACCTCAAGAGGTTGCAGTAAATGAGAGACATCAATTTTGCGAATGTGAAGGCGGGTATAATGTACGCAAAATTTAGAGCTCCTAGGTCTTCTTTACGGTAGTCTACGGACCGTATACGCTATTGTGATTATTTCAGAAGAGTGCGATAAATTTGAAATTTAAGCCACCATAATCGCCGAAGCTCATTCAGTGTGGATAATTATGTGCATTGAGCACCATCTGTATTCAAACAGAAGTTAAGTTTTGAGCGCACGCGACACACTTACCTTTCCTACCAGTCACCCAGTGCAAGTGTCTGTCACGCGATCTTCACACAAATGTCGCTTAGCGTCAGAGCTGTACCTAATTGTGACACACAGCACAAGTTAGCTCAACTGCAGAAACAACAAAAAGCAGGTGTACAACAGAAAAAGGAAACTTAACACCAAAACACGGCCACCTTCGTATGGTATCGAGTACTACAACCACATTTTCAAATGTGAACACAATGTCCCTTTCAGTGGCGGACGAGCACATGCAACAGCGCGTAGCGGCCTCGGGCTGCCGGCGGTGCGCTCACGCCTGCTCTGCAGTCGGCGAGCGTCCGCCACCGGCACGCGATGGTCCGCGTCAACAGGTAGCCGAGCTCGTGACTGCCCTGCGCCGACCGTTATCAGATGGATCGGCCACCGGCGCCGCTCACGAGCCGGACTAAACAGACGTGTAGTCCGAGGTATGTGTCGACTGCCGACGCCGTCTAAGTGTCTTGGTTCAGCGATCAGCTGACCTCACCCAGACACGTCCCGGCCCTCTGAGAGACCAGCTGGGAGTTACGGCGACGGCCGGTGCCTGCCGACGGCGACGGAGGACGTCTCGGCGCGGCTATTGATCGTCGAGCAGAGACTGGGCGGCGCCGGGCGACACGGCACGGCACGCGACTGCCGCCGGCCCGCCGCTCTCCCCTGTCCGCGTCTCTGCCTCCCACTCTGTCCTCTGCTAGCTACAGACGCCGTCAGTATCAGCGAGAGGCAGCACTGCTTGATGCGCATTATACTGGCATTTGAGCGAAATTGAAAAATTGCTATTCATCATTTGTTACTCGCCCCTGCATCTGGCATACGGTGAAACTCTCACCATCAACGTCAATCTCCCATCGACCACAGACATTCAGATCCATCCACCCACTCCAAAGCAGTCAGATCTGCTGCATCGATCACACTCGAAGCCACATCGTGCAGTAATTATCTTCAGGAACGACCCAAAGCATCGCACCGCCCCGCCGCGCCGGCAGCCGACGCGAAGGGTCCCCGATTCACCTGTTGCCTCATACAGGTGGTGATTCGGACCACTCCTCTCATGTAACGATCCGCCGGAAGGGGTGCCTGCCACCTGTCCCATTACAATTACCGCTACCCGCTCCCGAGCCTCTCCATTCCTGCCACACAAGCACACGCGTGCCTGCGCCCACAGTAGTTCCGTTTGAGGATCGTGACGGAAAATAGAGTCAGCGAGCTTCACAGGTCATCAGCTCCGATACGATTTCCATCTAAATTAGGACGCGCTGGCACAGACGGAAAAGGAAATAGGAAGATGGAACGGGGGAGCGGACGATAGTGGGATAGAACGGTAGAAGATGGATGTGGGGTCTGAGAAGAGACCTCAACAAGATGTAACCACGCGGAACACGGTTATGAAGTGATGAAACGTAGACGTGTCTCATTTGAAACTGAAAAGAAGGAAACAATTTCAACATTTAGTTTTTTTTTGTTTTTTTCCGAATGATTCCTTTTTAATTCAAAATGACGAGCATTGTCGGCAGTCGCTGATGTATGTTGGTAGGAATTGCGATTGCGTGCTGCATTCTTTGCAATGTCCTTGGGGAGCGAGTTGCTCCGTAATCCGGCCGAATCTAGTTGCGAGAGATCTGAGAGATTTTTACCACAGCACCAGAGGAGCCTAAGATTGTGGGTTGGCTTGACCGAACCAACTGTTAATTAGAGTTCACAGATCCGTGTCGCCGAAGTAACCACTCAGCATCTAATTATGCTTACGTCCTCACCATCACAGAAGAGGCGCACGTCTACTTTTCACCATCATGGCACCTCGAACAAAGCTGAGCTGTAGTGGAGAACAGCGAAAATATACCTACCCGGATATTTCTTTTCACATTTATTCAGTCATTCAACATCCATCACGAGCCCTCATTCACGCTTTCAACGGGCTTTATTATGGCCAACAGAGGTCCATTCGCTCCAACCCTTTGACGCCATTCAGGCTGTGCATTTTAGCGGCAGAAATGCCGAGTCAGATGAAGTGCCGTTTCTTGAACCTTGGACTTTAGGCAATCGGGCGGTGGCCTGTTTCCAAAACTCACTCAAAATACCTCCCTTCTGAAAAAAAACATCACAAAGGTGCCAGAATGACGAAAAATCGTTTCTATTTGTGTACGGTCATTAGACTCAGACAAGCTCAGAAGTGACGCGGCGCTTTCGACAGGTGCCACTAATTTGGGAGAGACCAGCAGCCGAGAGTTGCGGCGAGAGTGAGGCGGACGCGCGTCACCGGCTATTTGGGGAAGTTCGCGCTACCCATTCCACTGGTCAGCGGGGTTCGGCCGCAGTAACCGTTACGGTTGACGGCTGCAGATGCCCTGACAGTGCTGGGAGTTCCCGGGAGCAGTCGGTCGTAAGGCGAGCTGTGATCTCTTTGGTGACAGACGGTGACCCGTTCGGGTCAAAACGAGCGCCCGGCGACATCAAATAGTCCAACTGAAAGCCCTAGAAACCAACTCATTTCATACAGACCAAAATAGTCGGCGGAAGGTCCCTTGAAAGACGTCTTGAACTAGGACAAAAACAAACTTGGTTCGGGAAAAAGTTCACTCACAGAAACATATAAATAGCCACGGAATTGATGAAGACAGAACGCTATATGACACCAGACGATAGCCGGAGCTTTGAGCCAGCCCAGAAAGAAGACATTTTCCTAAAGCGGCGGGCATTTACGCACTAAGTCTCGTGTTCAGATGGTAACAACAAACAATCGCTGCCATTTCACGGGGCTACCGATGCTGTATCCACGGGGAGCCGCAGAGGTGTCTGATAGATGTCCGTGCTCTGTCAGCATCTATAGTCCGACGGTGGGCTGATGATGATGATGATGCCGCCTCAGCCGGCTCTGACGGTCACGTGACGCCCTCCCCGTGCCATCGGACACCGGCGCGGCGGGGCGTCGTTGCCAGGCCGTGGGACACACCTGGGACCGACAGCCGCCTGTTTCGATGCCCTCCCGTGTCAGCCTGCAGGCCTACAGTCGCCAAGGGATACTGTAGTGAAATTTCTAGGACAAACAAAAAGCAGCCGACTAAGATGAATTAAGCATTCGTTGGCCTGAGCACGAGCACGTCCTTGACATAAGGTTCCTCCTCCAAATAACACGCAAAAAATGTTCAAAAATATTATTTGTAGCACTCAATTTATCAGAATAAGGTCCGAAAAAGGTCGTTGCGTCTCAGAATTCCGAGACGCAACTTTTTGGGGAAATAACATCGGCGGCCTTAGAAACGATAAGCCTCAAACCATTCTGAAAGGACATCTCAGACCTCAGATGACATTCACTTTGCCAATAGTGAGGGAGGAACACTCGACCCTGCTGGCAGTGCTGGCAGCCCGCCCGGTGGGGGGGGGGGGACGACGACATCAAGTTCAGGGTAGAGGCTCAGACTCGGCGACATTTCGTGGTGGCGACGCTCAGAAATAGGGCCTGGCTTCACGTTGGCATCGTCTGCGGGTTACCGGGTAGACCGGAAATATCGCCCGGCGCCGTCTCATCAGAGAAAGCCATTGACATGCGGCTCATACAGTATCATACAGCGACGTTAGAGGTAATGCTGAGAATCCATTGTGACGAACCTTTCAAAACCTGATATTACATATATTTGCATTCAGCAGAAAAGCGAATCAGCGATTCGTAAAACTGCGACTGCATTTTTTTTAACAGAAAACACCTGAATGATTTAAATCGGCGACTCCTTAGCAGGAAGACACGGGTCTGAGAATACGACTGTACATCCCCACACGTCGATATGGAGGCCTATAAGGACATAACAGTGAGTCCTTATGCTAATGGAATGGTAATGGCCCGCAACCCCAGCTTTAGTCATACATGATGCTGATCCGCATATAATGAATCGCAAGTGCCTTTCTAGGTTAGATGGCATTTCCAAATGGCCGGATTACGGTATTTTGATTCCCAAAAGTGGCATTATGCAAGTGAGCCATAAACATTGATTATGTTACACAGCGGGCAAACATAAATCACATCGCTAAGCCCTCGGCGGACTCCAAAACATGCCCAAGGCCAACGTCGCTGATCCAAGCAACTGGGAGACACAACATCGCCGATCTTACCGCTCCACCGGGATAACCAAATCGGCACTGACTACGGAGGCCACATCTTGAGCGTCCTGGGCCGGTGCAGCGTACTGCGTCTCTCCCACCACAATGATGTATGCAATTGCAGGGAAGCACGTGCCAGTGCCGCGCACTGCCCGGCCTGCTTGGAATGCCGATGTACGAATCCCCAGAGTTCGACTGCCTAGTTCCGCCTTCCATTGCGGTAAAACTTAAGACATGTGGGTACGCCATAGCAAGGAGCGGTCCTTCTGGGAAAGAAGCCCCGATATCGACACGGGTATGGATACAGACGCGGACACAGGCACGGATATTGGACACCGACAGGGACACAGGACACGGGTATGGATATTGAATACAGGCAGGGACGCAGACAAGGATACGGGCACGGACACGGATGCGGATACGGGACACAGACACGGGACACGGGTATGGATACTGGGTGCCTACAGGGACACGAACAGGGACACCGGTAGGGATACTGGACAACGACCGGAACACGGACACGGACAGTGGCGGATCTACGTTGGGGCAAAATGGGCAATTGCCCCCCCTAAACGGAAAACCTCTGGGCAAACATATCTTTTTGCCCCCCCTAAAAAAACTACAACTTGAATACTAAAAATATGGTGTTTGAAAAGAAAATGTGAAATAAATGGAGGACTAGAAGGTTGTCATATTCGTGATATTAAGTTGTGAGCTGATAAAAAGTCCTCACCTTTCCATGCTTCTATCCTCAGGATACTGAAATCCTTCTCCTCCACACCGCAACCTCCCTCCGGGCTGGACAGGCAACTTTATCTCATGCGGGCTGCTCCCTTGGAGCGGCACCGCTGCTCCTGAGGGAGCGCACCCCGTAGCCGGGTGCAGTGAGTGCCTTGGGGCTGGGTGGCCTGTCCTCTGGACGGGCTCAGCCCCGGCGACTCACTAGGGTGCCTGCCCAGACCAATGTCTCCCCCTAAATCCTATCATCCTTCCGGCTCTGCAATGGTCTTGTCGACCGAAAGGGCCTAACCCAACAAAACAAAACAAAACAAACATAAAAAGTCCTCCGCCCCATGAATGTCAGTCCATCATCCATCAGCAGTGCTACTACTGCTACTGCTACCATAAAAAATAACGCGATTTATTGAAACCTTGAACCAAGTAAACAAACCGTCAACAGCAGACCGCCAGACGCCAGTGGGGTCAGGGGTTACCACACTGGTGAGCGGTTGGACAGTGGTGGGTTTGCATGGGTATATAAGAAGTGTTTGCATAATAAGAACTAGTTGAGTGAACGATATGGTTGAGCTATACTGCCGCTGTGTCACTCAGTGATGGCCAGAAAGAACGGTGTACTGCGTGCCTTTGAGAACAAGTGCGAGATAGGTTTCTGAGAGGAATAACGTAAAGAAGATTACCAATCGCGGCTTTTTCATGAGCCATACCGTTATCTAACGGGGACAAACACAGAAAGGCTCAGTCAGAGCTTTTGGTTTGCGAGGTGTTGGAGAAGCTCAGTATGTTGTGGGAACTTAACGCTGTTCAGTGTGATTCCGTTGGCTGTTGCGCTGTGGTCCTATGTAGTCTGTAGAAGCATCGTTTATCTCCTCTCGAAAGTAACACTTATTACGGAGCGAGCGAAGCGAGCGTAGTCTTTCCTTAGATTAATGGAAATTTCTGAGTATGAGCGGCCGGCCGGCCGGCCGTGGTCACGATTCTGCGACGCTTATATCTCAGCAACCACTTGACAGATTTACACGCGGTAATTTTTGTAGGGTAGCTTCATTCCTTCTACCAAGTATTGGACTATTCCCGATGCATGTGGGTGACCCCCTATGCACGTGCCACGTGCAAAACGAAGAGGTGTCACTTTTGTAATTGTTGCAATATCTCGGTAACTAGTTGGCCGATTACGCTGAAAGTTGGCATGTAGGTAGGCACCCACTAGGCAATGCATATCCATGTGCCAGAGTTGGGGTGCTGCTGCACGTGCGCACGTGCAGGGGTCGATTCCAGATCTCGAGAACGGCTGGACCGATGGCGCTCAAATTTGGCATATGGCTAAGGACCGGTTAGTAGGGTGCCGTGCACAAGTCAGTTGGGACCCATTTTGCACGTGCGCACGTGCAGGGTGCCGCTTCCAGATCTCGAGAACGGCTGGGCCGATTGTGCCCAAATTTGGTACATCGCTAGAGACCGGTTAGTAGGGTGCCGTGCACAAGTCAGCTGGAGGTACCCCCTCGAAATTTCGCACGTGCAAGGCTCACCCTCTCGCTCGCTCCGTTAGTCGCCCCAAAAGGCGTTATACTGGTTACGAGCGAGCGAGCGCAGCGAGCGAAGTGAGTCTTTTCAATATAACGGAAAAATCTCAGTATGAGCGGCCCGGCCCGGCCCGGCCTGTAACGCTTTTGAGAAGCTTATATCTCAGCAACCGCTGGACCGATTGACCTGCGGTCTTTTTTGCTGGGTAGCCCCATCCCTTCTACCCCGTAATTGACTACTTTTGATACATCTCAGTGACCGTCGTGGCACGTGCCACGTGAAAAGTCAAGGGTGTTCAAGCTGTTTTGCAAAAGTAGTGATTTTGAGAGGCCCATATCTCAGCAGCCGCTTGGGCGATTGTCTTGCGGTAATTTTTGTAGGGTAGCTGCATCCCTTCTACCAAAGGTCGGATACTCTTGATCTATGTGCACGTGCACTGCACGTGCAAAATGCAAAAAAAGAGGTGCCAAATTTGTTCCCATTTCAATAACTCGGTAATTACTGGGGCGATTTCGCTGAAACTTGGCATACAGGTAGGCACCCACCAGGCAATGCCTTCCCATGTGTTGCGGTTAGGGTGCTACTGCACGTGCGCACGTGCAGGGGGCGCTCCCAGATCTCGAGAACGGCTGGGCCGATTGCGCTCAAATTTGGTACACGGTTGGGGACCAGTTAGTAGGGTGCCGTGCAAAAGTCAGTTTGGACCCCGTTTGCACGTGCGCACGTGCAGAATGCCGCTTCCAGATCTCAGGAACGGCTGGGCCGATTGCGTTCAAATTTGGCACACCGCTAGCGACCGGTTAGAAGGGTGCTTTGCACAAGCCCCGTTGGAAGTACCCTCTTGCCCTTCCGCACGTGCAGGGCTCACTATCTCGCTCGCTCGTTCTTCGCCCAAAAGGCGTTTTACTGGTTGTATAATTTTGCTAGCTCGCAAAGTTTAGTCCCAAAGTTAAGGAATGTTCATTGTAATTGCATCAATAAATGCAGGACCGAAAACAAATGCGCTGTTCTTCGTCTATTTCTTGTTGGGATTCTTAATCGACTGATCTCATTTTCTATTACCGGAAACAACTGTTCATACGTTTAACTACGTGGCAACCCTGACTGCGTATAGTATCGCAGGTACGCTGATGTGGCCTTTGGTCGTGGGCATTTACACATGAACCTGCTGCTGCGACCCTTATCGGTCTCCGGATACAGAAGCCCTTGAGAACCGGCGCGGGCGGACCTTTCGGACGAGGTCTTGCCGAGGTGATGCGGGAGGTAGAGGACGGACCGTCCATAGCGCCGGTGAGCTATTCTCTAACTATCTCCCGGAGTCAGGGTGGCTGCAATTTTTTTTTGCGCTGCCCTGGCTTGGCCGGATTGACAAAAATGTAAAAAATCAAAAAAAAATAATTCCAGAAATCCGAGGAGAAAAATAGGGGTAGCTCGTTTTTTTTTGTTCCTAAGACTGGACGTTTGAAATTCTCGCCGACTTGCCTGGCGGCGCAATGTTTGCCCCCCCTAAACTCAAATCCTAGATCCGCCACTGGACACGGACAAGGACACATGGGTCCAGCACTAGCAGAGGACACGGGACGCAGCCCGGCCCGGCCCGACCCGACCACTCGGTGGGTGGCCGTCTCGGGGCCGGCTGCTACATCATCCAGTCTGCAGCCGGACGGTCCGCGCTGAGCGTGCAGCAGCGGTAGCCGCCGGCGGCGCGCTGCCTTCATAAGGCCAACTGCCGGGGCCGGTCCATAGTGGGAGAGCGGGACCACAGGTGGGTGTTTTGTGCCGCGGGAAGAGAGAGGTGTGGGTAGTAGGTAGGACGTCGACGGGCCAGGATGGGCGCCATGCCGTGAAATGGTGGCAAGCGGAATATCAATCAATTTAGATTTAGAACCATTTTCAGTGGATCTATTGGTAACCAGAAATCTGACGCTGTTCCAAGCGTCCAGGGAGCGACAAGGCCCGCAGCCACGAAGTCGTAGCGTCGATCTAAGTACGGCGGTCTGTGGTGGGCGTTTAGCAGTTGATGTGGTCTGCAAGCATTAGCCAGCTGACGGACGGACAGGCAGGCCGGACAGCCTGGCCGCCGGGCCGCAGTGCCCAATGTTTACATCTGTCGCTCTGCCACCCAGCACCGTGCCACCGCGCTCCTCCGAAACGAGTCGCTGAGTCACCCGCGCACTGCCGGACACTGACCGTAGCCAGTCTCAGCACTGGAGGAAACACAGACAACACGCTGAGAACGGCGAAACGGCGCCACGCACCGCGCGTCCGGCGGGCGCCCGGCTGACCACACGATGGGCAGTCAACACCGAGCGGTGAGCGCGAACTATACAGGGCGCTCGTTAGCGGGAAGAGCCGTGCAATTACACACTGAAGATGGTGCTTCAGGGCGGCTGATGGCGAGTTGCAGCCAGACCAGCATGCAATCGGCACTCGGCCGTGAAGCCACTCGCCGCTCGTACAGCGTCTGATAAAGGAATCCACCCTGCAAGCCGAGCCCGTGTTTTGGTGCCGACAGGTTCTCGAGCCGTGCCGGTGTCTGTATGCAATGCTAAGGAAAGAATGAGAGAGCGATGCACGCCGTCTTACCATTTTTGCAGCGGCGCGACGTTTTGAGCGTTTGCAGATACCCGCGTTTCACTGCCGACTCGAGCCGTGCTCGCTATACTGCGCTCACACTGGATGCTCGCGATTCTCTCGGAGTATTGCACGCAACACCACTACGGTCACCCAGTTATGATCTGCCGGCGCTGGCACTTCACAACCTAAACAAACTCTTGAATCAACCGCTCGACCACACTGCGCTCACCAAACACTCTGTTTCCAACACACAGCAGTTACCGAAATGCCACTCTCTGGGAATGCCGTCTTTCTCCGTTAACCTCACTAACACGACGCAAATCACTGTCCAAGGTTAATTCACAGCTGCGCCGAGAAGGAACGGCGGAGGACTCTCAGCGCGAACCTATCGCGATTGCGAGTGACCGTCGACTGGGGCTGCCTTCCGCGGCGCGGCGCCGCGCGGGTCTGCACCCAGCCAGGCGGCCGCGCTGCACTGGCTGTGGCAGGGGCGCGCTCAGGTACTGGGGGCGGGGGGCACCGGTGGCCGCGGAGGGCCGGGTGGTCAGTGGGGAGATTGGACAGAAGCGGTGCCACGAATGGGTTCAATTACGCGAGACAATTATTCAATTGATCAATGATTATACAAGAAGAAGGAAACAAAGCGGCGAACATGGAAAACTTCTGTAAAGCGTCACCGCCCCTGCAGACGCGCTTGTCCGCAATGTCCCCGCCGTCTAAAATCGTCGACAACGTTCTACAGGATAACATCTCCAAATACTATCACGAGGTTTATGCGGCGATGAATCAGTGCTCATCAATACCATGGCCTGAGGGTCGAACCAGGCGACGCTGAAATGAGGTCAGAATGTCGCGCAGATTGCAGTAAGATCGACAGGTAAATTTCAGAATACAAGCCACAAACCGACCGAAATGCGAACGAAGATGCAAATATAGCCCAACTACCGAAATACTTTGAAAGCAAAGGCTTATACAAAATGCTTAGGCCTACAGAGGACGCCCTCAAGACACTGATTCAATCTCAAACCTTCCTGCTGCTAAAATAGCCATGCCTGTGATTGACTGTAACACACGACCAACATCACCTCCAGCTGGGTCATACCAGTTCTGAGCAGCATCACAGCACCTCAGCCATCTCCCGTAGCGAAGCAACACGAACAAACAGCCTAGAAAGAGGCCACGAGTGCGATTTACCGCGACCAAAATGACACACAAACAGGTGGTGCGCCGCCGGCGGAGCGTCGGGCGCCGCGGGGAGGTCACGCAGGTCACCATTCGTCACCGAGCGACCCGAGCCAGCCGCGGAGCTGCCGCGCCGGTCGGCTGAGACGGCGCCGCGCGCGCAGCTACCGGCGGGGTCAGGGGTCAGGGGTCAGCCGCGCGGTGCCGCCGGCCGCGGTGATGGCAGGGACGCGCCTGTCGCGGCCGCACTCAGTCGTGTGAAGCGGGAAGTGGCTGTCGCCACCGATGACGTCAGAGGAAGCGCTTGGTGCCGCACAGCGACCTTGAGCGGTACATACAGCGGGTTACGGCTGAGGGGAGGGGAGGTGGGGGAGAGAGGACAGACCGCGGTGACTTGACCTGTGGGGACGAACGGATCAGCCCCATGAGGAGAGACGACTAATTACATGATATGCAGCGTCTTGTGCCGCTCAATGAAGGGGCTTACGAAAATATGAACACTTCTATCATGGCAAACATCTGGCCTAGGAAAATATGAGGAAAGGGTCACGGGAATTCATCTGGAACGTATTTACAGAGCGTGAAACAGACTTCACTGACTGTTACAATGTGGATGCTAAATGTAGGACACTGGCCAACTTTAATAGTTGGTCAGCCTTTTATGGCTTTTAATCAGGCACATGCTCGACTGCTGTGTAAAGGGCTGAAGTGCCCAGCTATTTAACAACTCCTGAAAGTTATATATAGCCACTATGCGAGCTTATTTGAGCGGTAGTTAGTCCGAGGACAGGGTCATTTCGGCACACATGAAGAGCGGTAAATGAAAGCGTCTGGAGCTTAAGTGGGCTTGACCCAGATTAGGTTAAGTCCCAACTGACAGAACACTGAATAGCTCATTTTAACATCAGTCAACGCACATTTTAATTCGTGCTTGTTATGATTTTGTATGCTTCGCCAATGTCGGCGCATCTCTCTCGAGGCTAGCGCTCAGTTGGGAATCAGATAACAGTCAACTCTTCCATCATTTATTTTGGCAGCAATGAATTCAGCGTCCGTCGTCCAGCACTCGGTCCGCACTCGCGCACCGGCCGAAGCCGAGCTGCACAACACGTTCTAATCCGTTCCCGTGAGTGGGGCGATCTGATGTAAAAACATCCAGCTTACGGCATAGCACGTCACCAGTTTCCTCGAACCCACGTCAGCGGCCGGCGGCCTCGGGCCGACAAAACTCTGAAGGCTGTCACGAACGCGTGTTGGGAGGTAAGTTGTTGGTGCCGGCCGGCCGGCTGCCGGCGCTGATAGCCCGTGATCTGTCCCACGGTCCAGACACCGCCGAACGTCACTGAAATCCGCATACCGCCGCACGGCCGGCCGGCCAACCGCCCGGCGTGAAATCACCTTATACAGCTCAGGCAGAAGAAAAACGAGAAAAGATGTAATGAGAGTGGACCAGCTGAGACAGATGAGTGCTGGATAACATCTCTAAAGATGACCAGTTCCTGGAAATATGACAGCGTCCGTATGTTTAAAAGACATGTAATATGTATGCATAATTAATTATGATGACATCATTTGGTTTTCCTCTCGTCATAATGCTCAGCTGCAAACGGGCCACCAGCGATCTCTCCCGCAGCTCTGCACTCTATCGAAGGTCAATCATCACACAATAGCGCCCGCGGTACGCCAAACAATAACTAACGCCGGCCGGCTCCTCACGTCCAAGACACACAAACACTGCCGGTACGATCAAAGACCGAAAACCACCGCCTCTGAGGGGTTGAACCTCCACGAGCCGGACATAACCTCCGAGAGAACAGGTGACCAGCGACCATAAACCGGCGCACCGCTCTTCAAACATGACTGTGCCATGAGTCAGTGCGTTAATCGGATAGAGGCACGCCGATTTTTAGTGCCGAGTGCGGCACGGACGAATTAATAGCCGACGGGACCGCATTAGGGAGGCGATTAATGTGTCTTGTAGCCGCCAGCTATGGCGAGGACAGACATTGAGCTTTGGCAGCCCGCTGAGGGAGGCAGAGAACAGAGGCGCTGGAGCTGGGTCGGCTATATGTTACTGAACGCCCGAGCACGTGACGGAACAGACGGTGTGATTTTGTAACTCTGTAGTGCATTGAGCAGAGGATACATGAGAGCATTGCTTTTGAAACTTCCATAGTAAAGCAAAGATAAATACGGCTCGTATGACAGCTCGTATGTATGGCAGCTCGTCAGTGACAGGAGCTGCTTAAAAGACAATGACACGGAACCATCCGGCTGTCATGTGACAGAGAGGATTATAGGGTTGAAAACCATGGAGCTAGCCGTGAAAAGCTCAATTGCTCTCGGTGGTACCATTATAGTAATCAAGGTCATACTCATTAGTATCACCAGATATGGAATAATTCTGAATGAATGCAATATTGATTTTACTCGCACTGCGGAACAATCATCAGGATATTAGTACAATAAGGACAACCGCTTAGCCACTAGATCCACACTTGAACATGACCTTTCCGGTCCGAGGTGAGAGTAGTCCCATTGAGTAAGCCGAGAGTCGAGTTTTCCCGCCAGGCCGACACATCCCACCGGAGACGGAAAGATGAAGGGCCTTTTCCAGTTCAGCCAAGTGCTCTTCGCGCCACTGAAGGCTGCTTGACACGGCTTGAAGGGCCTCCACTGAGATGCCCGTCAGAAGAGCGGCTTGGGGCCCGGTCCGGTAACATGCAATCACCACCGCCTGGTGACACCAATCACCACCGCCTGGTGACACCAATCACCACTGTCTGGTGACCACGTGCCCATGCACTGATGGGGCCGGTGCCCGCCGGAAGCGTGCACCTTCCGACTGGATAGATATAGGGCGCTGAGAGCCGGGTTACCAGGGGACCCAGAAGACTGATCTATTTCCGGTGGTGTCGCCGCTGGGTTACTGAGTAGAAAGCCGAGCTCAAGCCGACTCAAAGAGTCTCCAGGTGCTTTGAGTGAGCTGCCGGAAGGAAGTCAGCTCGAGCGCAGCCTCAAATCAAAGTTGGTTCGTGACAAGAGCGCTAGATTGAGCACGCTATATCTAAAACGTTGCAGCGACCTCAATATCGTCATCGTTGCTAGCGCCTAGCCTGCAGAACTGACAAAACCAACTTTAACATTTGATAAATAAAGGAATGTAGAGATGATATGTAGGTGATCAGAAGTTAGACCACTGACAAATTTGCAGTGTCTACAGTAAAGGTAATGTATAAAAATACCTACTGAGCAGCTGGCCATATAGGACTCACTCCTGATTTGGCGACTGTCAAGTTTAAATTAAAGTAAAAAGCCTTGTAGCTATGCTTAATGAGTAGTGCAGATGCATGCCAAACGCAAACTTCCCTGGCTCTAAAAAAGAACAGTAATTTAGTAAAATGTAAACGTTAAAGGAAGTCCTGCATTGTCCCGACAAAAATCGTCAAAGTTCAAAGATCCTTCCGACGTGTCAACTGCACTTCGGCAGCGGGCTTCCCGGGTGCTACTTCTTAACGAGTTCAACTAAGTTCACTGCTTAGTAACAGGCAACAGCGTTCATAATACCTTCATAATATACTATCACTCGTTGGGACCGTTCGAAGACTCTAGTTATACGTGGTAGTGATAATGCTGGGCATTTTTATTTCCTGCAGGAAATAGAAAATGTGTTATAATCCATTTACAAATTAGAATTGCATATTAGGTCAAAACGCGCACGCATATTTATATTTTCATTATTTTTTAGGTAGAAGTTCTTATCTCAGGTAGAGTTATATAATACATTCCCCACTGTAACCAAGGCACCAAAAAGAAAAATATTCGATGTCCAACCAACACCCATGCATAAATGACATAGGTACTACAGAGCACGTAAAGTCCTCTCAGCTGCACATCCGCATCCATTCCCCAGCTCTCATCATGCCAAGAGGCCCCCAACCTCCCGTCCCGACCAGTACATACCACCCTGCACACACCCACCGCCACCGCCCCCAGACTCTGGTTGCGTCTCGTTCGAGCTGTCCACTAATCAATACCTGGCCGTCACTCCTGGGCGGGCGGAGGGCGGCGCGACCGCCGCCGGCGGGAGGGGGGAGGGGAGGCCGGAAACCCTGCCCGCCGCGTCCGATCGCTATTGACTCCGCCGGCATGTCTAATGCATGCCGCAGGCCGCATAGCGCCCCGGCCTTGTTTTGCTGGTTGGCGTTAAAAATGCACAACAGACAGCGAGCACTGAGCGGCGTAGAATAAGGATGGGAATCAATGTAGCGATCAGTGGCTCTACACTTCCTTCAACTTTCCAATTGCTCAACTGACTCGTCGTGTGGGGGAGGATACGGGCATAGTTTGCTTCGCAATAAGTTTGTGTTAGACTGCTCCGTCGTATATGGGTGCTGCGGTGCAGTCTAACTGGCAGGCAGCCGAACAGAAGACTGTTCCGCAATTCTGAAAAGCCAGGCGGCACAGCCTAACGACGCAGTGACTCCGAAGGATAGATTTCCCGGCCCGGTCCTCAAATACCGCAGTGTTTGTGAGGAGCGTTCTACGCATCACTGATGATACGAGAAAATGTAATTAATCTTTAAAGTCGCGCGGAGACCCGACCTCTTATAATTAACCACGATCGGCGACCATCAAGCGCCCCGGAGGCCAGCGTTAATGGCGGAAATACGATCGAGCACGCCCCCGCTTTAATCCCTCAGATGTGATGCATCTTACGCTCGGATCGCGAGGAAACGTTCGTTGCTATGTCACAAGAGGATACAGGTAAAGGACATCATTTGGGCTTCAGGACTAAAATAGGCATTCCTTCCGCAAGTACAGCAATTCGTAATCTTTCACTTATGTAATCCTAGCATATGGCCACGAATGTATCGGTTATCATTGACTAGCTCAAAGCATGGTGAATATTCATGGGCACTATGCATTGAAGCACTGTGTGGAGCTTTGAAATCCATTTCAAATACGGTATTTCATAGTTCCGTAGCAGTGAGGCTTCCGCAGTCATCGTCTAAGGAGCTTGTTCGAATGCGTCGTAGACTGCAAACTGATCCATGCCAACTAATAGCAAAAGTTCAACTATAGACTGTAATCATAGTATGAACCGGAATGAGATGCATAAACAGCTTCCTACTCATTACGATAACTCCGTCGACCTGTAGCGGATTGGTGCCAATGTAGATACATCAGAAAAGTAGACACTTTATCAAGAAACTACTTCACGCGTGGGCAGGTGGCCTCAGGCGCTTGGAGAAGACCAACACCCGAAATCACAACCATCCACTTACCGTCACATTTGCTCACTTCAAAGACTGGTGGCTCACTGGATGCAGCCTTATACAGAAGACGCCAGAAAACAGGGATCGTTTCCAGATGGAGGCGTTCGAAGCGAGACCGACGAGAGCTCAGCCGCGCCGCTAGGTCGGAACAATTCAATAAGCTTCCAATGGCTTCACTTCGCCGCCCCCTAGAGCCAGCGGAACTGCGACTGGCCTACAGCTCAGGAAGTAAGTGAACTGACTAAAAATTTAGCTATAATGTATAATGTTGTAGAATGAATATATAATGCAGAATGTTATAGAATGCTGAATCCTAGATCTGATGTTCGCTGTCCTGGTTATTTCATGACTGTAAATTGATAAAATCAAACTTAAAATAAGATAAAACTACAACGAATGTATGAACCGGAATGAGATGTATAAACAGCTTCCAACTCATTACGATAAGCCATCGGCCAATTGCCGCTGTCAGAAACATCACTGTGAAAGACCTGAAACAGACGAAGTAAAAGCACCCTCGGGTTTCTCAGTAGACAGTACCGCGCTCACTAAATTTATGGGTGACAAGACGATGTCAGTACTCGTATCTCAGAGCGACTGGATCACATTCTCCGCAATGAAGCTCACGTGGCCTAAGTCTGGAATCGATACTAAACTACTTCCTAACGATTCAAGCAAATGAGATGAAAGGAATGCCAAAAGCGCACTAAGTCATTGCACGTCAGACGATCCATTCCCAAACGGCCCGCAGTCGTCCAATGCTCTACGCAAGAGGGTAAACGAGTAAGCCAGTCCCCGCGTGGAGCCTCCCTCCTGCATTAATGTCCCAGCCCTGTCGGGCTCGGTCGGCCCCGTGTCTGTACCCGAGGCACGTCCACCCCGCTTCCCCAGAAGGCCGGCGTCGCACCCCGCGCCTCCCTCGGACCCGCTCGGACCGGCCACAGCGGAGATGCACCACTCAATCATGCAGCATCTGACTTTTGAGGCTATACGGGGGCGCCCAGGTGCATAAAAAGTGCTGAGCTCACGAGGGGGAGAGATAAGAGAGAAAGAGTGAGAGAGAGAGAGAGAGAGAGAGAGAGAGAGAGAGAGAGAGAGAGAGAGAGAGAGAGAGAGAGAGAGGGAGAGAGAGAGGATAGGGAGAGCAAGAGAGAGGGAGAAAACATCGATTTCTCTGTGCCAGGTTACGTCAGCTCCAGGCTGCTTTATATAACGAATTACGGCTGCAATGGCGGCGATTAATTCGTTGCTCTCAGAGCCTACTTGAACGTCACTCAGTGTCCAGATCAGTGAGTCCGGATAGCTGCGTTATCTCGGCCAGTTTCCACTCCAAGGGACGCGGCTCAGACAGATCTGGACGTCAGTGGACAGTCGAGTGGCCGGCTGATGTGTCACACAGCTCACCAGTCAGAGAGGTGTTAGGTGGGCGTCGGCCGTTCCGCTCCGCCTAGTAACTCGTCCATAAATGACAGCCGTCTGTCATATAAGGGACACCTGTCACATAACTGCCATGGTATGACATGTGGTGTGAGTGTGACTGTCGCTGCAAGTGCAATTTGAGATGACAGCAACCAGCAGCTGGTGTCTCGGCCCGAGCCAAAAATGGTCGTCTTTCATACCGGCCCACACACCTGCCCAAAACATGCCTCTCGCAGCTTCCGTCGCTCTACTCATGGAATCGAGTCAGCTCAGCTGAGAGTTGGGAGAGCCACTCGCAGCTCAAACCTGCTAGCATAGAGCACTCGCACCTTCCTTCGCTCCTCTTACCGGCAGTGTCAGCTCATATGAGAGCTGAGAACGGCCCTCTCAATCCGTTCCTGCCTAGAACCGAGTCCCCACAGCTACCAAAGCCTCACTCGTTCGGCGCGGTGGCTATGCCACCTCAGCCGAGAGCGGTCCTCCCCAGCCCGTGAGAACAGAGCTTCCACAGCCCCTGCCACACGGACCGTGCCAGCGCAGCTGGGAGCGGAAAGCGGCCCTCTCAACCCTTTCCAGCCTTACACCGAGCTCCTGCAGCTCCCGCAGTCCCTGCCTCCCGGCACACGGACCGTGCCAGCTCAGCTGGGAGCTGGGAGCGGCCCTCTCAATCCTTTCCAGCCTTATACCGAGCTCCCGCAGCTCCCGCAGTCCCTGCCTCCCGGCACACGGACCGTGCCAGCTCAGCTGGGAGCTGGGAGCGGCCCTCTCAATCCTTTCCAGCCTTATACCGAGCTCCCGCAGCTCCCGCAGTCCCTGCCCCCGGCACACGGACCGTGCCAGCTCAGCTGGGAGCGGGGAGCGGCCCTCCCAGCCCGCACCTGTCGAGAGCGGAGCTCCCGCAGTCCCTACCCCCGGCACACGGACCGTGCCAGCTCAGCTGGGAGCGGGGAGCGGCCCGAGGTCGACGCTCGGCGCGCCGCAGAGGTGCGGCCGCTGCAGCTGCCGGCCGTGTCAGCAGGCATGTTCAGACGCCGGCAAACATGGCACACACCATCCGACGCGGTCATTGTGGCGCAGCGGTACGGAGGCCGCGCCGAACGGACCCCATTGTTCCCGCTCTGGGCTGCTGACGAGTGCAGTTGCGTCTCCTTCAACCCCCGCTGACGGACGCAGAGACGGTCCGAGCAGAGGCGAGAGGTGGAAGTAAGTGGTTGGTGCCGGCTGTGGGCGGTCGTGGGCTGGCTCAGGGGGTTCGTGAATCACCATGTGGTCCGCTTCGGTGTGAGCTGGTTTCGCGTAGGTGGAAGAACGTCCATGCTACCTTACAGCTAACTTGTCAAAGATGCATCGTCGATAGACATTGCGCTGTTGGAAGTGAAGGATGGTTGGCTAGTTTGCGCCAAATTCGAACTTTCGGCCGTTCATGACCACCGCAGAGTCAGCAACAGCCAACAACTGTGGCTGGCCCCCTCCCCGGTGACTACCCACAGAATCAGACATCCCAATCGTCCTCAGAGGACCGGTGTGGCCGCTCCCGCCGACAAGGGTCGTGGGCGACCTCCGACCGCCCCCGACCGAGCCCGAATCGCCGACCACACCATACAGAGCGGCGGCGAGCCGCTCGGGACGCATCTCAATGGCCTGACCGAGCCGGCCGGCCCGCCGCAGCTCCGCCAAATATGGCATGACTGACGACACCAATAACGACGACCAAGGATTCGCAATTTACAGCGGATGTGAAATATGTCGGCGTCTTTGGTGCTGGCAGCCTGCGGTCAGTCGCAGCGTTCTGAGGGACCTGGATGGACGTGCAGTTACGCTCAAACGTCCATGCAACACTGATGCGAATTCAGTGCCAACCAGTGACAATCCGACACATGTTGTAGCACGGCACGTCACTCTGTGTCAGTTATCACAGACATCATGATCACTTCTGACGTGCGGACTCAACTGCGAGAACACTACCTGGGATAAAAAGACCGCGCTGGCCGGCCAGGCCGCGGCGTCCGGCTCCGTCCATCCAGCTGAATGTTTATCCTTGCTGATGTCTGAGCACTGGCCGGCATACTCGGTCACGTTTACGAGATGCTCTCCGGATCAGCCAACTGACCAAATATTGACCTTAGCGATGCATCGATTGATGTCGGACAACAGAGCTGCCGCATCGACAGCCCCGTGCGAGGCCTTCGGCCTTAGGGGAACAGAGGACGTAAAAGTAAGGAGCTGGGGCCACAGAATAGGCTGTGAAAGGTGATTGAGTCAGCGTAGCCACCACCGGTCGCGTCAGATGCACCATTACTTCCGTCAGTAGTTCGACGCTTCACTGCCGTTCACCACCGGCAACCTAAGCGATGTGCTCTCCCCGAGTGAACTGTGCTGCCCGTCCCGTCAGACAACATTGCGCCACGGGCCACGACTACAGACAGAGCTGATCGGCACCAAACAGCCGGCAAGTGCCGGTATCTGGGCAGACGTCAGCCGTGACGGTCGGCTGTCTGTCTGTGTGACAGACTGACAGGTTAGCTGGCCAGGCAGCTAGTGAACTGGCTGAACCGCTACAGTGTCTCAGTCGTCGGCTCTCCTATACCACTGGCGCCTCAACGTCCGTCAGAGACCGTGACGCTCAAATGGCAGGTAGAGTTACCGGCCCGATCTTTGACTGATCCACCGGACACAAGCGAACATGCTTTTTTTTTAATCGCCAGTGAAAATAAATAGAGGGCTTTCAGATTCAGCGAATTCCAATAGGACTGGAGTTCACTGAGGCATGTGATGCGTCGTTAAAAAAGCAGCAACCTTCGTGAGGTGTTATGCACCTGCAACGACCTATGGTGGAGACGGAGTGTTACTGACTGCTATAAATTAACTTGACATGATTGATCGTTTTAAATATTAACGACCCGAAATATATATGTTACAGTTAGTATGCGAAATCCGTTAGTTTGCAACGCAACTAGTTTCGTTGCAAACTACCTGACCGGCCAGGTAGTTTGTAACGAAACTAGTTCCGTTGCAACCTAACTGACCGTCCAGTTAGTTTGCAAACTAACTAGTTAGGATGCAAACAACCTAGTTACTTTGCAACGGAACTAGGTGTGTTGCAACGGAACTAGTTGTAATGCGAAATCGACGAGGCAGTGGCTCTATTTGTCGCTTATATTCACCTTTTATGTAAATTTTAGCAACGGCAAAGCTGTGCTTTTCTAACGGGTGACACTAGGCATACGTGTAGGACGGGTGGTCACATTTATGGATGAAAATTGAAACAGTTTCGACTACATAATGTGACAATCACTTGCGGATCCAGAGGAGGGGCAGTTCGGGGGGCATTTTACGATTTTGATTTTTTTTAAACACCCACTAACACCAGTCACCACCGCCGCCGCACAGAACAGAACTGAACTGTATTGTCCCATATTGCCCCGTGATCCGGGGTAAGCGTGCGATCAAGAATCTGTCTCACCGGCCGACTCCTACTGCGACTTGCCTAGCCAGGTGACCAAGCGGTGCCGGGTCATTCGGTCAAAGCCGGGCCAATGATCAAAGGGCAGGTTGCGTCACAGACTGATCGGTTGTGGAGGTAGGAGCTCGTCAGCGACTCGGTTCTGGAATATTCCGAAATCGGCAGCAGAACCTTTACTTTCCGCTTATCCCGCGCCCCACTGGGGTTTGTGTATAACACGCCCTACTGGGGGGGGGGGGCTATTCATAGACCCCCCCTCCTTACTCCGAAACTACTGGGCCGATCGTCAAAATTCAAACGGCATCTGATAGCCCCAGAAAAACTGTCGAACGAAACCAAATTTCATTGACCTCGAGGTCACCGATATCGGCACAGGTCAGGTCAAAGTAAAAGTTATCGATATTTGGCTTGTTCACCTTTTGGGCTCTGGCTGCCATCTTACAAGTCAGATCAGGCTGATTTTTGGTTTACACACTCGTGAACAGATGCTTTAGATACTCTGAGGGTGCCAAAATTGTGCTGTGATTTTCAGGTTAGGGTCAGGTCATCATAGGTCACGGAAATCTTATGTCATAAGTCGGTCACGTGACACATGTTTTATGGTCCATTTAGGCCACAGGTTTCGAATTCGGTGTCGCCTGTGCCAGTTGAGGCCATTTTCATCTGAATATAGCTGAGGTCAGGTCACTTTCAGGTCAAAAAAGGTCAAATTTTAAAGTTGAAATTTTTCAACAAAAAAACATGTCTATCGGATGCAGTTTGAGCTCAGGAACACGATGGTGCTGTTTATATCGGTGTACAATATCAAATTGGTACAGAAAAATTTATTTGAAAATTTAAAATTGTGAAATTTTTGCTATGATGCGTACCTATAACTTGGCCATTTTTGAAGATATCTGGCTAAAACTTGCTAGAATAAGTCATAAGCATGTGTTCTATCATATTTATTCCGTTTTTTTTTCGAAAAGTCCAAAAAAATTTGGAAAAAAAAATAATACAAATTTTGAGTTTTAATATGTATAATTTTCCAAGTTAACAAAATTTTGAAAATTTTGGAAATTTTGAAAATTGAACAAGACGTCACTCTGACGTCATTTCCGGCCGACCTATGATAGATACGAAGTTCAAATTTTGACACAAGGTGTCAAATTGATGCAGCCGAAGGTACCTACTGAAAGTTTGGCGGCGATACGTCAACGGTTTAAAAGTTATTGCATTAAAACGGGAGGGGAGCTATGAATAGCCCCCCCCCCAGTGGGACGCGGGTTATGTCTACATATTTATGGCGATCACTGGCGGTTCCAGAACGATGGTCTTAAAAGTTGCGGGGGACATAATCCCAAAAAAGTTTTCCAAAAACCTTTCGTATTTTGATTGCAATCCTTACACACGGCTGTGCAATCTAAAACAAGTATTTGATTATAAAAGTTGTTCAGTTTTCGTTTCGTTCTCAAAATAAGTAAATATTTGTCGCTTTCGGGTGCTGCGTGGATGGCGGAGCGATTTTGGGCGCCCCCCCCCTCTGGATCCGCCAGTGATCGTAACGTTATGTAGTCGAATCCGGTTAATTCGCTGTTTTTATCCTAAATGTGACCACTCGTCTATGTCTAGTGTCACCGACTCACCCGTTAGAAAAACACAGCTTTGTTTTAACAACCGTTGCTAAAATTTACATAAAGTTGAATATAACCGACAAATAGAGCCACTGCCTCGTCGATTTCGCATTACAACTAGTTCCGTTGCAACGCACCTAGTTCCGTTGCAAAGTAACTAGGTAGTTTGCATCCTAACTAGTTAGTTTGCAAACTAACTGGACGGTCAGTTAGTTTGCAACGGAACTAGTTTCGTTGCAAACTACCTGGCCGGTCAGGTAGTTTGCAACGAAACTAGTTGCGTTGCAAACTAACGGATTTCGCATACTAACTGTAACATATATATATATATATCAGAATTTAAGTTTAACATTACCCATGCCGGTTCTGTGCCTATTGGGGCCCGACAATCACGTTCCAAGCCCCCGGCTGCTCAGACCGCCCGCCCACTGTCAGCCTGGTCCCAGTCACAGCCGTGACAAATAGACTCACGCGATTTGCAGCCACCAGCAGGCAAATACCCCGGCTGGAATGGCGCGTGCCGGGGCTGACGTCAAATGTCGCATGCACCCGGCCCGTAGCTGGCGTACGAAATCAATGTCGGTGCCATTGAGCGGGCCGGACTTTGATTGGCCGGGCGGTGTAGGTCTGTACAGAGGCAGCCTAAAGGAATACGCATCGAAAATACAAACAGCCGCGGCCAGAGGCTCAGGCATGGATGAAATAGGTGCTCATTCTGCTGAACAATGTTCATGAATTTCCAAGGAAAAACCTACCGCATTTTAGGCTAGCTTCGCAAAATGCTACTTTAGGAATACAG
This sequence comes from Amphibalanus amphitrite, assembly GCF_019059575.1. NCBI lineage: Eukaryota > Metazoa > Arthropoda > Thecostraca > Balanomorpha > Balanidae > Amphibalanus > Amphibalanus amphitrite. The sequence continues at coordinate 57,972 of NW_024882350.1, read as the reverse complement.
AAAAGTAACGCACACCTGCCGCTTATCAGTTTGGTTCTGCACGTTTACGACAGGCGACTGCCCAGGGATTCGACTTGGGTCATGCTCAAATTTTAATCAACTAGCTGAGACGTTAGCCCGCCGATTAGTTGATGACAAATATTTATTAAGCAGATAATTCAGCATCAGGATTCAGAAGATCAGCATCAGGATCCAGAACATTGACAGTAGAGGTCTGCACCGGCCGGCTGCAGCCGCGGCTGGCTGCAGCCCCACGGCTGTGGGCCGGGGCGGCTGCAAATATCTCCAAGAACACGGCTACGGCTGTGGCCACGGCTGTGAGATTTGAAGCTCAATCTTAAGTACTCAAAAATAAAATTTTAAATCCTTAATCTTACATTCTGATAAGCAGTCTAGCCTGTAAAAATCATGCAAAGGATGCCCACCAACATTGAAAGTGGTGAAGCCTTTGAAAACCTGTAATGGTTTTACCATTTGCTGTAGGGGAGCTTGCACTCTGGTACAGAATACTAATTATAGATACCGATTGTTCCTTCATCATCAAGAGCTTGACAGTTTCAGAAAATGCAACATGTTGCATTGTCACATCCCTCTCAAATCAATCTCACCTGGTCATTCGGAGAGCACCTTACAGCTATTGAAGACGAGCATTCAATAATTCTTTCAGGTAATCTAAAAAAGAAATCACGGCTAGGTAAAGGCAGGTAACGGCTTCATAAAATATTATCTAAAATAACTCTTAGATGTATTTCTGTCGGCAAGTCCAATTACATAATATAAAACTGGCGCTTTATGTTCTAACTGGTGTGTGAGTGACCGCTAACAGAAAATGCTGATCAACGAAGCCAATGGAATTAGATTATAAGTGAGCATGAACCTTACTTACGGTTAATTCACATGATGGTGAAAACCCTGAACACGTAATTCACATGACGGTGAAAACCCTGAACACAATATTTCTTACGCGAGCTGTTGACTTTACTAACAAAATGACGTCTTTTTCTGAAAATGTAAAAATTTGATGCGTAATCTTTGTTTAACCCGCGCCCGGCTGGGGGTCCTGGATTTCCACGCCCTGCTGGGGGGGGGGGGGTGTTTGAACACCCCCCCTTGTAACTCGGCTCCTGGGCCACGTAGCGATACGGGGAAGGCGGCGTTCGAAAGAGCGTCAAAAATAATGACGAAATCACTTCGGTCATTTTTTTGGTCAGGTCAAAGGTCAGGTCACCAGAGGTCATTGAAGGCAAAATTTCGCCGATTTCCAGGTCGAATGTCGAAAATTTCCAAGAAGCCAACGCATAACTCGAGAACCAATAGAGCTACAGCGCTGCGGAAAAGCGCATTCGATAGCCCTATTAAAGCCCTTTCTGAGTAATTCCCTCAGATTTGACCTAACGTCAACGGTTTTGCCTGCAGGGGGCAAAAACTGCAAAAATAGCCGATTTTTTCGGAAACAGTTTTTCTGCAATAACTTTTGACTCAAGCCTTGTACGAGCTTACTTTTACCGGCATCGTGTTCCTCTCGTCAAGACGCATCGAATGAACTATAACTTGACCTTGAAAGGTCACCTTGAAAATTTGACCTCAGGTCAAGGTCATGACCTGACCGGAAAGGGTCATGTTGCATATCAGTCGATCCGTATCGTCGAGCTGAACACATCTAAGGCGTTTTTATCGCTCTGGCATGCCTCTATCAAAAGTTATTTGCGTAAAACTGTTAGATACTATTCGTGACCTAAGATGACCTCAGGGCATAAACAAGGGTCACGGACAACATTTTCATGTTCAGTGTGTCTAAACCACTTGTAATTCGGTGTTTGGGAGTGTTTATAATGTCTTTTGTCCAAAAGAGGCGCATTTCAATTTTCTCCCATTGACTTATAATGGGGAGGTCGCAAAATTGACCTGACCTTAGGTCATCGATATCAAAATTCTGAGATATACATTTTGTACATGCTATTGCTCTTAGCAATCGCTGAAAGTTTCAAAGTGATCGGTCACTCGGTGTAGCTATGACAGACATTGAAACTTTTTATGAGGTGAGGTCACTTCAAGTGACCTGGTGACCTGACCTTGGATGACCTTGGTCTGAAATTTTTACAACATGTGTAGAATTGATGTATGATAAGGTGTACCAAAAACGGCGGCGCTCCGCGCCGCCGTTTTTGAGATATTCGCGAAACACCACAAGGGGGGGTGTTCAAACACCCCCCCAGCAGGGCGCGGGTTAAGAGCAAGTTTTTAACTATATAGCATTAAAATTTATCAATTATGATTTTTATGGCTGTTTATAGTGACAAAAAACAATTTATTGCCACTTCTTTGCTATCGACGTCATTAAAACTCAAGTAAAATTTTTGATTGAAAGAGGCAATTGTGGCTCGCACGTCCTTGTGGATTTGAGCGAAGATCATTATTTGGAAAAATCAAAATAGATGAATGCTTTTCTTTCTTGGATGCTCACTAGTGTTTTGATGCCTTGCATATCAATATCAAATTAGTTTTAGACTTGCTCAGAAGGCTGCTTCAAGCCTGGCATATCACACCCCAGAAAATATGCAAGGTAAGAAAGAAGCAAGAGTTTTGACTAGACAATCACTGTTTGACAGTCCATCAACTTCAGTTTCATTTTCCATGCCTAACATTGATAATAAAAAGCATCAGGGTCTGTTGTTCTGTCCCACAACCATACTTCAGGATTTGGCATTAGATGTCTACACTGCTAGTGCTTCTATTCTGGTTCGTTGTTTATGTTTTCTGTTGATGTAGGTACCTACCTACCCATCTTTCTTAACCCCTTGCAAGGGCTTGTGTAGGCATGCGTTGCGCATCAGGCTTCAGGCCTTTGGCCTAAAGCCAGATACACAACCACTTAACCTATGATGCTTTATGAGCTTGAGAATCTATAGCCCATTGCAATGTGCTTTTGGCTATATGTTTCAACTAAATGCAACTTATTATACACTATTTGGTTGCATTTCATTGAAAGTATCCACGGCCGGCTGACGGCTGGCTGCCCACAGTTTGCCACGGCTGTGGGCGGCTGTGGCTGTGGAGCCACGGCTGCGGGGCGGCTAGGCTGTGGAAAATTGCAGCCGTGCAGAACTCTAATTGACAGGAAAACATTGCACCAGCTGGATTTATGACAAGTAACATGCTGATATCATCTGATCTATGACAAATAGCATAACAGTAAAGTGACATCATACATTCTTTGGAAGTCTGGGCACTGAACAGGCCAGAGGCTAGAAGCTATCTCTAAGGCCATGTCCCAGTATATCACAAACTTCCACTACACTAAAAATCACCTTACGTTGACAATTCAGACTTCATATTGACATAGTCTGGGCGGGCTGGCTGTCGTCTCAATAGTATCCGCCAGCCGTCCCATTTGGGACCAGTGAGTATAGTAACTACCCTTGAAGCACCGAACGGGCGGCAACTTTTGCACGAGAGCCTGTCGAAAGGTCAGCCAGTCGCGACTGTGCGGGCTGCAGCTCTCTGGGAAAGTCGGTGAGCCGGGACAGCTTTTCTAACTCAGTCAATACTCGCTCGAGTGCAGCGACGGCCGGCGCAGCCCAGCCGAGTCTTTGGCCTGGTAGATAGAGGGGGAGAGGAAGTGGAGAGAAGGGAGGAGGAAGGATAATGTAATAATGCATGTCAGTGGAATCGCTCAGCCACGATGAGAGGCTTCGGTGGTTTTTGGAAGGCTGACTGCCGCGAGGGAAGCCAGATGAATAGGCAAAAAGAGTGGGTATGAATAAATGGAATTGTACGAGGATGTAGGGTAAATAACGAAAAAATAAGTGAGAAAAACTGGGTTGAGCTAACGCACAGTCAACCTGACAAAATAGATGGACGTTTTCATTGTAAACAGAACAACGATCTCCCTTTCAGTTTATCTGGAGGTATGGGCTTGTGGATTCAATGTGAATCCGAGAACACGGGCCGTTAAGCCATTTGTCCGGGTCGTCCCATTTTCACCTGTCCCATTCCATCAGCTCTGTGATGGTCCACCTCCTCAAGGAACACATCCTCCGCCGTACCCTAGTCCCCACGCGCCGGAATGGACGCGTTCCATTAGCGTCTGATCACGGACCCGGTGGCCGCCTCACACCAGCCACTGGAGGGAGCCCTCCTTACATGAGAAAAGTTTCGTAGCCCGACTTTTATTTAGCACAATGCAGCCTTCTAATTTAATCTTACAGTAAACGTTTAGAGGGCAGTAAAGGCGACGTTAAATGGCACGAGCAAGATACCGTTATTATTCCCTTCATATTCTGATGTTTATTTCTTGAAATTCAGCAATACAGTCAATACAGTGATAAGAATGGACATTACGATGCAATGATTTTTTTTTCAACTTGGAGCGAGTTATGTTGCTTAGGTCGGCTACCTCCATAAAGCAGATAGAAAAACGAAATTATTCTCTTCCGACGTGGAAAAAGAACAGACGTTACGTCTGATTATATCATCCAAGGCGCATGATGGCACAAACTCCATAATATGTAAAATTAAAATTTATTCCATATAACGAAAATACTAGAGTCAACAACATAAACCAAGAAATTGAGGCGATACACACTCCACAGCGCCCTGCCAAGAGTGCTGAGCCCGATCATCGAGCGTGTGCGCTTGCTGAGTGGCACACGATGTCAGCATCTCCGGCCACCAGGTCCCACCTCCTAGTTCCACGACACAGAACAAGGAAACATCGTCAGCATGAGATACAGAACCGGTCCCGCCTCAAAGATCCAGAGCACAGGAGAACAAACCTTCGTCAGCACCGGGATACGAAACGGGTGCAGTCTAAGGAGATCCCACGGTAAGTAAGAACAACTTAAAGACACGGAACTGTCAGTCAGCACTAAACGGCGACATTACTGTGCTCCGTCCCAGGCGCTCACTCGACAAATAACCGTGTTACGTTCCCCGCGCTCACCAAACAAGCGCCACTACATATGTTCCCGTGATACACCGGAGACATCAGTAGCGCCAGTGACGCCGGTGCCAGATAAGCAGGCGGAGTGGACGCATTGGTAAGCTCTCAAACGTCACCAGCTAGGTAAGCAGGACGCTAAATAAATAACCAAAACGGCTCCAGATGACGGCATCGATTGAAAGTCCAAGCGACGGACAACGATTTGAAGCGGTTAGCCCACTGTCACTTATGACCGCGACGTAACGGCATTGACCTATTCAAGTTTTGTGACAGCGCACCGCTGCATTATGATTATCCCAGCCATTGCAACACTCTAACCTTCGCAGGTTTGTGACAGCTCGAGGCTCGAGCGGCAGCGGCTGGCTGATGCCAGGCCGATCGGAGTCAGCTTTCCGTGCAAGACGAGCTGGTATTGTCCTTTGACGGGCGCTGTGAAATCTTACCGGAGCGATCGAGAACAATCGAGACGTTCCATGCATCCCCTACCTACATGGCAGGGCAACACCCAGGAATGTACGATCTAACAGCGCAGCGAGGTCAACCGAGGTCACTTGGCGATGTGGCTGGCTGTAGTTGAGGTCACTGGAGGTCATCGTCTGGCGTTCAAGGTTAATCGGGACCATATTAAATTCCCTACCGGTTGTGGCCATTTGCCCTTCCGGTCAATGGTAATCCATATACGTACTAATTGTAAAATAAAGGGCAATGGGGCAAAGCAAAGGGTGCTAGACAAATTGATAGTCATTAGTTTTGCTCGGTTATATACATAGGTGAAATAGATGTAATGCCTCTTGCTCTCGTTACAAATCAAGGCAATTTAAATCTTATTTTTTTTATAAGCTTAAATACTAGGTATTTCTGTCACCTATTGCCCTCATCTGTAAAAAGCTTTCAGAACTACATAAAAAATGGGCGGCATGGATGCATCTGATGTATCCGGTTGCAATTACTGAATAAAGACTTTGTTGGCAGGTATGTTGCAGACAAAGAAAAGATCATAAACAGAAGTTATCGAATGTAGTAGTAAAGCTCATCTATTTGCGTAACGAGCAAAGCTCAGTCATCAGCTAATAGCGATAAGTATTATAAGGCACAAGGCATTTGACCTTGCAGTGCACTATACCATGCAGCACGTCTTGCAAACGTCATGCTGTCAGAAATAATTGGATTTTGTCATGCCAGTAGCACGGGCTTGGCGTTACAATCTGGCAGCATCGGTAAAAATGCAGCCTGCAGCCGATGTGGTCATCTCTGTCACTCGACCGTAAGCGGCCAGATCACGGCACAGATAATGCAGGAGGCAGCTAGGAAGTTAGGAAACCTACAAGGATTAAGTAGGAGGCCTCCAGCATACTACATTCATGCCTGATTCGGGACATGTTTGGGTACTGGTAGGCAGAGGCAGAGTAAGTGGACAGAAAAGAGCCTTTTCGTCTACTGCCATTTTTCGCCGCCCGAAGTCCACCGCTCACTGTTCATCGTTCGTTATCCACATCCATCGTCAACCGTCCCCTTCTCTCCACCGACGACCGTCCAGCAACCCCCCACCACTGCCGCCCACAGCTCTCCAACAATAGTTTCCCGTTCGTCCGCGACCATCACGTTCATGGCGGTCCCAGTGGTCACCTGTTGAACTCAGCACGGACCGCCTCCACTCCCACACTAAAAGCGCCGGCAGCGAGCGGCGACACCGTGGAGGTGGGAGAGAGGACATGTCTCACACGGAGAGAGAGAGAGAGAGAGAGAGAGAGAGAGAGAGAGAGAGAGAGAGAGAGAGAGAGAGAGAGAGAGAGAGAGAGAGAGAGAGAGAGAGAGAGAGAGAGAGAACACGTCCCAGGCGGAGAGAGGGGAGGTGGAGGGAGAGAGAGAGGATCGATTACTGTCCTAGTGTCCTACCCACGCCTGCAGAGGATCAGCTACAGTGCCTGAGAACCTGTGCACACTGCGTGTGACGGAGTCGAGACACATGCAATTCGAGAAGGACGAAAGACAACACACTGGACCTCTCCCTCTTCGAGACTCGAGAGCAATCTGCAATATTTCCGTGCCGAGAGAGAGAGAGAGAGAGAGAGAGAGAGAGAGAGAGAGAGAGAGAGAGGGAGAGAGAGAGAGAGAGAGAGAGAGAGAGAGAGAGAGAGAGAGAGAGAGAGAGAGAGAGAGAGAGAGAGAGAGGCGGAGAGAAGACGTGCGAAAATCTGAGGAGGTAGCGCCCGGAAAGCAGCCTCATTAGTCGCTGGCGCCGGCGGTGGTCGCCGCTGCTGCACCTTCTCTGCTCAGCAGAGGCGACGAAGCTCTCCCATCCCGCCGCAAGTCCATCTCTGCTCCGTGCCTCAAGGACGATACGCCGCCGAACATAGTCCGACACGGCACAGCGGTGACGTCACTCACGCGCTACTCTGACGTCACCGAGATTTGTGACGTCAGTCGGCTACAGCTGACGTCAGCAAACCAAAGAAGACGCGCCGGCCCACCCGGCTTGTTTTGCTGAGGCGGAAAATAAATGGAATTTGTCCGACTGTAATCCTCCAGGGGGATTAATTATAGTCTCGACGGTATACTGTATGAGGGAGTCTGAAAATCTTCGAGTAGAAAAAGCTGGTGATCCATTCTAGTCATTCCAAAGGCAGTTGCGCTTACAAGGATAACACTAGGCTGGCTTAGAAAAGAATAGCTTGCATTATAAATATAGCCAAACTTGCTGATAATCTAATGCATCTAATACATGAAGAAGCCAAGTTATCAAGCAGATGTTAGGTATGAGACCCTTTACTTTGCTATCACAGGGTTTTCTTTTCATTTACGCGGAAAAAATCGACGCACGTAATGTAAACGTAAAAGAATCTGCAGCGATGGTTCACAAAGAACTACTAATTGCTCATTTTAGTTGAGCTGAAAACTAAGCCGTGCTGGCGGGTGTTATGTTAAAATAGATAAAATCAATAGAAAAATAGGTACAATGCATTCACCCGGAGGCAACATTCTCCTCAGACCACGCATATACTGCGATCGGACTGCCAATGGAGTGTGACAGGATTCCACCGAATCGTTAGCGTCCGATGACTGCGGTTGAGGCTGGCCGCCGTTCGTCGAAATGATCAATGTCGCAGCTATAGCCCTGGGCGGCTGCTGCGCGCTGCCCGGTCAGGCGGTCACCCGGCAGGCCCATGGTTGCAGCCGCTGCAGCCGAGGCAGGTGCTACATAGCTCGGCGGGCCGGTGAACCAAACAGCTCGCTGGTAGCGACGGTCGATATCGGCCACACCGGTGTAACATCGTCCACAGGACATGGGTTACTGTCCATTGCACTGGCGCTACAACGTAGGATGTGATACCGGTACAGCATGCCGGTACAGCACATTCCGCAAGAGTTGGATCCCCGGAACGAACAGCAGCGTCCCAAGGTCTACATCGATCTCTCACCAGACTGTGGTAGAGATCCCTACACCAACGTTGGATTCTCGAGTAAACTTCGTCAGTTCACACCCGTGCCTTGTTTGTATTTGTGTGGCGTGAATCTCAAGGCAAGCAGCGCGACTCAAACACAAACTATCAGTATCTAAAGTCCAGTGCGCGCTACCTCGGCACTGGCGAAGAGTATAGCCAGAGACATACCCAGACAATGAGTTGTCTGGCTCGAGGCCACTTCCGTCGAACTGGAAGACTTGGACGCAGCGGTGGCGAAGACAGCGAGACAGTTTGATTTGGCGTCGGACATGCACTGTTTGAAATGTCCTGGCAGGTAGCGGAGAATTATAAACAGACGCTCACTTGTGACTCATATAATCCGCGCTGAACATAATCAATATACTTATCGTTCACAGACATTACTTACAATTTAGGTACATCCCTATTCCCTAAACAGATTGATTCCCCTATGGCGTGAAGAAAACTGTGTCTTAAAACATCACCGCACTTGTTAATATCGATGTGTCCAATACACCCATAATGCACACTGCACCGAACATTGACGTTGATCCGTTTTGCATTTCAGACCGATTGAAGCGCAGGCATGTCTTAAAGTGAGAACGGTTTCGCAATGCAGAAACGCGAGGCCTGTCCTACGTAGATACCTACTCATTATGTAAAACCTGTCACTGCCAATTCTATCTAAGAAGACATCCACTTCAAAACGATGGCTTTGAAGCGCAACCATCATTCAAGGCTCAGCTCATCATCAGCAGGCAAGGACTGTCGCGGAGAGAGGGCGATCAAAGAAAGCTTTGACATCACATAACAGCCTCGTAGCCTACCAAGGGAGCACTCAGTCGAATAGTTACAGGATGACATCGATAAGCACCTCACCATTGACTCAGTGTTGAAGTAAGGTGCGGTGACCCGTTCTATATCCCAGCCGGCGCCCCGACCTTCAGTAGCCAGGTGGCCTGCCGTCGGCACGTGGCCGGCCTCCGTTTATTTGGTGACGTATTCTCGGCAATCAATAGCACCACTCATGTAAACACCGCCGACCGGTCCGCGGTCGCAGGTGCCCGGCGACGACAGGTGGGTCAAGGACGACACGCACGCGCGCGACCTCTGACCCTGCGCGCGTGACCTCTGACCTGCAGTGACCCCGCGGCCGGCCGGAGAGCCCAGGGCGGTAACCGGCCAGGCCGCGCCGGTGCCAGGTATCCATGCCTGCTCTGGCAGAGGAGAGGGGCTCGGTGGCTGCCAACTGTCAGCCGTAGTGGCCAGAGTGATTCGGAGGCAGGCTGATGACCTGCAGTCCGGATGGGACTAATCAGCAGGCCGGCCCAAGTCCCATGTGATTGACAGTGTGGCAGCAGTGTAACAAAGGCTGATGGAGCAGGCAGTAGAGCTCTAATCAGATACGGACATATAGGTATCTGTGACTTGTGAGGTCAGTATCCTTGTCGAAGATCGCACGTTGGCCATTGCGCATAAAATCACAAACATATGACAGCACCAAAGACCACAAGCACCGATTTCCTGTTTCCCACAGTCTACGATGTCCTACGATGTCCCCAGGGCTGCGGAGTCGATGGATTTACGGCGACTCCGACTCCGACTCCGACTCCGACTCCGACTCCGGCTTTCAAAAACCAGCTCCGACTCCGACTCCGACTCCGGGCAGAAATGTCGACTCCGATCGACTCCAACTCCCGACTCCGACTCCGCACACCTGGCACGGCTGCGGAGTCGACAGATTTTCGGTGACCCCGACTCCGACTCCGGCTGGGGTTTCCAATATCGACTCCGACTCCGACTCCGACTCCGGTCACAACTGTCGACTCCGACCGACTCCGACTCCGACTCCGACTCCGCAGCCCTGGATGTCCCATAGTCCTAAAATCTATAAACCTTTAAATTGTCGCATTATGGGGCTGTCTTTATTATAAATATATTCATTTCCTATGTCATACATCCTAAACTTCTGTCTCGGTTGAAATACATACATCGAATTCCAGTGCTCATAAAATATCTCAGAAGAAGTATGAAGACCCCACGCCGTGGTCTGATGAAACCACACCGGCGAGAGATCTGTGATCTGTCAATTTCGGTGCCACAGCCCG